>NC_069500.1:1026741973-1026994473 GCF_027579735.1 Bombina bombina
CAAAGGAAAACCTCTAATGTGGAAGGTTCATCAAAGAAACTATTAAGTTTACTAGATTTCTTAGGAGTGGCAACGACAGGGGTATCTGAGTCATCTATAGTAAATAAAACCTCCTTTAACAATACACAAAGGTTTTCAAGCTTAAATCTGAAGGATACCACTTCAGTTTTAGAAGGAATTATACTGTCCGAATCTGAGATTTCACCCTCAGAAAGTCCCGATGTATCTTCCTCATCAGACTTATGGGATGGGAAGCAGAACTGATGACAGGCACCTTCTGATTTTCTAGATTTCCTCTTGCGTTTTCCCTGTAATCTGGGAATAGCAGCTAATGCCACAGATACCGCTGAAGATACCTGGACAGCAATTTCTGCTTTTAAATAAATTCCACTAGGAGTTATAGAGGAACCGCAGGGCACTGCATGTGACGCCATTGAGGCTTGGGATGTAGCAGGAGAAAGCGGAGGTATTATTTTAATAGCATTATCCTGAAAGACATTAGGCTCAAAAATGTTACCTTTATTTTGCAAGGTTTTCTTGACACATGAAGAACAAAATTGCATAGGAGCAGCAATTTGTGCATCTAAACATAATAAGCATTAATTCATGAGAGCAGGATATTGCTCCATTTCAGACATATTGTGAAACAGTAAATAAATTTGTACAGATAAGTTTCAAAAAATTTAATATTCAATTAAAATAAGCCAAGGAAAAAATAAACTTTAAATTTTATCCCAAATTAGGATCGATCCCCAGCTAAAATTATGTGAGAAAAGTTAAGAAAAAACATTTAATAAACATCAAATAAACTTCTAAAATATCCCTCAGGCAACCCCACACCTCAATTACTGAGGTGCCATACTGGTACTAATTAAGACCGGATCACCCAGAAATGGAGAAAAACAACTTTTTCCTCAGAAACGTTATGAAGTTATGAAGTTATGACGATGTTGCATCGTTTTTTTTAAAGCAAAGGGGAAATGAATAAGCTGCTGAAAAAGAAAACTCAGCCTTACTTTCAGTTCAAACTTGTATTGTTTTATCAAGTAAATATGTGTCAGAAAATAAAACCTAATAAAAACATTGTACCCTTTCTGTTTAAAAGAGTTTAAATGTTAGTCTCACACATGCTCATGCTACAGTGCCTGCTTCATGCCACAGTATAACCCATACAACATTATGTATGTCCCAATAAAAAGCAGTGTCTTTTTATTTGTTAAGTGCATGGTCTTCCCAACTGGAAGAAGAAGCATTTACCTGCTCCGTTGTCCGGCATGTAGACAGTTACAAGGTATGAGAGGACACAGTTCCTCTCAGAGACCTTTGAAAAAGAAAGAACAGAGTAGCCAACTCTGGCTTTCTAAACTAGGGCAGCAATTGTTAGGAAAACACAGTAAGTACCTTTTTACAATTTCCTAACTGCTTTAAAGCCACCATTATCCAACTCCAAGGGATGACGTGGAATACGGCTATACCCCAAAACTTGCTTGTAGATGAAATAAAAAAAAATTCTTCAGACACCTAAACTTCACCTCCTCCATGCACCGAAGGCAAAGAGAATGACTGGGGGTTGTGCGTAAGGGAGTGTAACTTAGCAGTTTAACTGTGGTGCTCTTTGCCTCCTACTGCTGGCCAGGAGTGATATTCTCCAAAAGTAATTGCTCAAGCCGTGGACTCACCATATCTTAGGAAAGAAAAGTTGTTTTTTCTCTATAGGAGAGCTGAGGAGAACTAATGATACATTTCTCTAGTCGGATTAGTATCTTCTCCTTATTTATCACTGAAAATAAGCAACTATTCTCCATGTCAGTCATATATAACAAGCCAATAAAAATATTTATACAGCCTTCCTAGTACCTTTGTCAACGCCCCTCTTCAATAAACTGTCATGTAAGAAAATAGATCTGCATTTTCATTGTTTTTGTGCTTCAATTTTAGAGCTTCTTTTATATCTTATTTTTATGCCCCAATAGATATAATTGCTGTGCTCTGTTATATATTATTTTGACACTCCATTATATATATTTTTTGATCACGCCAACATAAATAATTATTGCACTCCAATAACCATTATTATTGCGCTTTGTTATAGATCATTTTTGTTATAGATCATTTTATGGAGAACTTTAATGCAGAAACTTGCAGGAGAACTTTCAGTCCTCCACAGGAGAATATAAATGAAACATTTGTAACTAGGAGAATAAATGAGGAGAACTATATGAAATATGACTGAAATGATCTAATTTAACCCTTTTTTTGGAGAACATGTTCTCCAAGGAGAGTGAGAACAGAGAAGGAGTATTTTACAGTTGAACTTGCCCAATTTTAGTCCATTTTTAAATGATATATAGGGGAATTATTTATCATGAGAAATTTTAGGAGAAAATATAGGAGAATATGAATGATAAATTGATCCCTATGTAGCTGCACGCGCGGGAAGAGGGCAAGGAGGGAGGCTGCAGCAAGCACACAGCGAGGCTAGGCTGGTGAGAAAAAACATTTTTTTTTTTAAAATAACAGGTCAGGAGAATTAAACAGCGGTTCTGAGGATCTGTCACTTCAGATTGATGTCTCATTCTGCTCTCAGCCTTCCCCAGGGAATAAAACAAAAGTTCATCTCAGAGGTGGTTAACTTGCTCCTACACTTGTGCTGTGACACTCTGCACAGATATTGCTAAAAATAAATACACAGAGCGCCTCCTAAAAGGCTAAGACACTAGTAGTGACAAGATTATTTAAATAAAAAATATATTGAAATTCTATAGGGGTATTTCCACTCTCTGGAAAGAATTTAAAGTTTGGGACCTACATATTTATGGACACCTACTCAGTAAATTGATGTTTTTATATATTTATATTTTTTATCTAACTATCAACCAGCTTATCAGTTAACATCTGTTTTATTGTAATTTATTTTGTGATTAAGATTGTATATTGTTGTGGTTTTTAACCACAATTGTATTGTTTTTATATAGATATATGCATATTTTATTGTTAATTTTAAGTGGATCCACTTTTGTATCTTGTTTGTATATTTTAGCTATAAGTAGCTTATAAAATATTTTATATACCCCTATAGAATTTCAATATATTTTTTATTTAAATAATCTTGTCACTACTAGTGTCTCAGCCTTTTAGGAGGCACTCTGTGTATTTATTTTTAGCACTACATTCACCTTTTTGGGGGCGCTGGTCAGGACCGTCTTTAACACAGGGCAAAAGGGGCAGCTGCCCTGGGCCCAGTCTCTGTTGAGGGGCCCAAGAGTCCTAAAAAAAAAAAAAAAATTTTTTTTTTTTATGGTTCATACCAGACTGCTGAGGTGACATGGGGAACACACACATTCAGTCCTAATACTGTCACAGTTCAAAGTACTCTGCTTATATTTTTTTTAAAAACTGTGCCAGACCGTGCCGGTGTCATGTGACATGCCAAGCTAGTGCCATGTGCTGTTTTAGATGTGCACTGTGCAGCACTGAATGCAAAGCCCTAACTCGGCATCCAGCCATTTCCCACTGCATCAGAAAAAGTCTTACTGGGGTTACCATTGTTACCAGGTAACTGCACTGGTGGTGGGGATTGTTTCTGGGTAGGACTGACTGTAGGCGCATGCAGCAGAAAGCTGGAGCGGCAGGCACATGAGGATTTGAGCATCTGTGCAGCTGCACACACTGCTCTCTTCAGTCTTGAGGCTGTGTGACTCATCTCACACTGTATCCATGCAGCCTTGGACAGACAGCATCCAGTCTACTGGTCCCCTTAGCCCTGCTCTTTCTGCTGTGGCCCTAAGATCAACTAACTGAAGTTTGTTAGGGGAATAGTGCTTTGTAGAAAGGTGTCAGTGGGAAGAATAAGTGATTGCACACACGCCCCTCCCCATGCAGCATTGTCTAGTTCAGGGTGAGAGGGAACTTGTTCCTAGCAAAGAAGCGACATGTGCTGGTGTGGCTGATGTATAGCGTCATGCGGATACTTCACACATTAATGTAAGGTTTATTTTTATAGTTTTTATTTTTTCTCTGTCTCAGATTTTACAGCTTCCCATAGTAGTTCTGCTGTTCCAGTCAGTAAACTTATATTTGTCTGCACCTCCATGCTTCCTCTTTAGTCTTTACCTTGCTTTGCTCCTGTTGGCGGCCCTAAATCTCTTTAACCAGCTAACCTCACACCAGAATCACATTTAAAAGAATATTAAATGAATCCACAGTGGAGGAATTTATATATATATTATTTACTTATTAGTACTGCTTAGGTCCAGTTTCACATATTGGGCTAATAATAAAAAAAAAATTGATTTAGTTGTTTTTTGGGATGTTGGGGTGGAGAGCGAAATTGCATGGGGTGGGGGGGGGGGAGCCCAAGAAAATTTTTGCCCAGGGTCCAATCAATATTAAAGACGGCCCTGGCGCTGGTACCCACAATACTAGGAGCTACAGACACAAGGTTGAGCGCTGTCAGATTTTAACAGATTTCTGCACAGATATTATTAACCTTATCCCTGCCTGTTATGCTTGCATGAAAGGATAAACATATTCACTGCGTTATCATTAGTTTATCGCCCACCTAAATCAGAGCAGTTATAAAAATTTTGTGTGTGTGTAAATATGTGTATGCGTGAATGTATGTTTGTGTGTGTGTGTGTGTTAATGTGTGAATCTATGTGTGTGTGTGTGTGTATAAATATGTGTTTGTCTGTAAATGTGTGAATGTATGTTTGTGTGTGTGTAAATATGTGTTTGTGTGTAAATGTATGTTTGTGTGTGTGTAAATATGTTTGTGTATGTGTGTTTGTGTGTAAACGTGTGAATGTATGTGTGTGTAAATATGTGTGTGTGTGTAAATGTGTGAATGTTTGTGTGTGTGTAAATATGTTTGTGTATGTGTGTTTGTGTGTAAACGTGTGAATGTATGTGTGTGTAAATATGTGTGTGTGTGTGTGTGTGTAAATGTATGTTTGTGTGTGTGTAAATATGTGTATGTGTGTAAATGTGTGAATGTATGTTTGTGTGTGTGTGTAAATATGTGTATGTGTGTGTGTTAATGTGTGAATCTATGTTTGTGTGTGTGTAAATATGTGTATTTGTGTGTTTGTGTGCAAATTTGTAAATGTATGTTTGTTTGTGTGTAAATATGTGGCCAAAAAAACAGCCTAAAACCTAATATAACCTAGCAGAATCTTGAGTGCCTAGGGCAGCACAAAACCTAAATATGCCTCTGCCCCCACACATTGATAAATCGGCCCCATAATGTGTTAAACTGATAGTTCCATCAGACTGGTAATGATATTTCAGATGATCAAATTAGCTTCAATCTCTTAGTATCATTTGTTGAAAAGCACATCTAGGTAGGCTCATAAGCAGCAATACACCACTGGGAGCTAGCTGCCGATTGGTGGCTGCCCAGAAATGCCTCTTCTCATTGGCTCACCTGATTTGTTCAACTAGCTCCCAGCAGCACATTGCTGCTTCTTTAACAAAATATACCAAGAGAATGACGTACATTTGATAACAGAAGTACATTGGAAAGTTGTTTAAAATCGCATACTCTATCTGAATCAATCAACAAAAAAATTTGGGTTTTCATGTCCCAGAGTCTTGGGGGCCAAATTAACTGCAAATGCAGCTGTTTCCACGTGAGCCTGCACCAAGCCACCAGAAACATAAGTTAAGAAGCAGCAGCCGTAAACCGCTGCTCCTTAACTCACCCACCACCTCTGAGGTGTCGGACAGCAATGATCCTGATCCGATCAGGATGATTGACTCCCCCTGCTATTGACCGATTGGCCGCGAATGTGCAGTTGATGGCATTGCACAAGCATTTCAATAGAAATGCTTGAGCAATGTTAAATGCCAACAGTGTATGCTATCAGCATTTAGAGATGACGGGCGGACATGATACGCTACAGCTGTCCAACATTTGTTAAATCTGCCCCTTGGTCTCCAGTCCATACTCTTTTTGGCTTTTTCTAAGTTTGTCTTCATAGCGGTCAAAAAGTACCAGATAGATATCTGGCCGGTTGGTACTCCTCATACCCTTTATTAAGTGAGTATTATTATGCAGTATACACTGGTCAGCACTGGGAGCACATTTCTAAAAAGGGAACATAGAAAAGGAGATAATGAGGGGAATAGTTGCACCTTCTGATTCAGCCCATGCATGGGGTCCTCTCCTTTGGTTTACATATTTATAGGATCAATCCCAATCTATCAAATATTCGCTCCCAAAATGGCTGTTTGCTTTCCGGGCAAATTGGTCAGCGTGTTTTGTGTGTGTTTGTTATCAAGATTTAAACTGTGAAGTCATCCAAAACTGACAAATACAATAGCACCTTTACACCTCTTAAAGTTATAGCAAAGTTCTTAGTAATTAACCCCTCAGTTCACTGTGTAAGGGAAATGCTCATTTACATGTGTAAGATTAAGTTTTTGCAATCCAAATCCATCTTTACCACAGCTTTACCATCTGAATGCCAATGGTATACATGCATGATGGGCAGGGCCGCCACTAGAAATTTTCGGGCCCCTGACTTAACCATTGATCAGGGCCCCCCCCCCTTTGACATGTACAATTTTTGACCAAGTGACTAAAATGTATATGCACTTTTTTCTAAAGTGTCTATTTAAACTTGGAAATGTTGTAAAGGTAGTAACATACAAACATACAAACACACAGACACACTCATACACTGAAACACACACACACTCACACATAAGGATTCACATATAGACACTCTAGCAGACACGTAAAGGAACACACAAACGCACTCAGACACAGACACTGAGCACTTGATTACATTGACCTGACAAGTAATGTGGTAGACTACAGTTCTGTAAAAAAAAGGGAGATTTAGAAAACAAAATATGGAGTTCTGATTATCTTTTTGTAAAGGAAGATGCCAACTAAATGATGACAACAGCATGCAGTGGCTGAAAGGAAGGTCCCTGAACTGCCTAAACAATAATTTAAAGGTTAAATGGTGGATTGGTGACTTCCGTAAAGGTCTCAAAGTCTGTAGAAAGATGTGAATAATCACTAGTAAGGTCAAAATGTCCTAAAAAGGAACAGACAATGGACACACACACACACACAAACTCAAACTTGCACATACACCCAAGGAAACACTGACAGAGACAGCCTCAGAAAATGCACAAAGACATACACACAAAGACATACACACACAGAGAGACAACCACATAAAACACAGAAAGACATTCATACACACAGCCTCACTGAGACATCCACAGAAAACACACAAAGACATACACACCCTCACAGAGACACCCACAGAAAGCACACACCCTCACAGAGACATCCACAGAAAACACAGACATACATACACACACACACACACACACCCTCACAGAGACATCCACAGAAAACAGACATATACACCCACCCTCACAGAGGCATCCAGAGAAAATACACAAAGGCAAACATACACACACCCTCGCAGAGACACCCATAGAAAAAGCTCAAAGACATATGCACACACCCTCACAGACATCCACAGAAAATGCACAAAGACATACACACCCACCCTCACAGAGAGACCCACAGAAAAAAAAATACATACACACTCATAGACACAAAGACATAAACACAGACACCCATAGAAACACTCACAGGAGGAAACATTTATGCACCTTGCATCCCCTAAATCAACAGTGTGTGACATGCATGATAAAAAAAAATTGCAGAAATTAAGAGATCACTTTTTAAAGAATCATATTTGTAAACGTGTAAACAAAAATAATTCTGTGAATTCAAAATTGTACATTAATGATCTGGGTAGATGGCTAGATGAAGAAAAGTACTTTTAAAAGGTTGACATATGTTTGTTTGTTTTTTTCCCCCCATTTTCCCCAACCAAGAGCACCACTTCAAATATAGTGTACAAATGTTCCCATCTGTCAGCTGTACTTATGGATTTTGAAAATGCTGTACTCTATATGGTCTTGGTGGAACCATAAGCTGTGGTACTCATACCATTAGATCTGGTTAAATGCAGGATTTAGGCTTGTTGGTATGCAACAAAAGGGCACCTACCATTTGTGTATTGAGGAGGAAACATTTCTGCATGGTTTTAAATATAGAATTTCTACAGCATTGTCAAATAATCATAAATACACTGCTGCTAAAAAACGTGTTTTTATGAACCCCTGGCCCCACCATACAACTACTACCACACTGAAGTTACAATCCGAAATTGCACAAAGAAATAAAAAACATTTGCTAAGTAAGTTCTACCTCCTCTGCAAATGAAAGTGATCTGCCGTCTGACTCAGGCACACACTGTACAAAGTGCCAAGTCTGTCTCACACTGTGCATAGTGGTTTAGTGCACACTCAGTAATCCTCTCAAATGCTAATACTTTACGCCTTGTAACATTTTCCATGCTCAGTTAGCACTCTGCTGTAGTACCCACTGGTGGGTGCCTCATGGGCCCCCCCTGGCCCATTGGGCCCCTGACAGGAGTCACCCCTGTCACCCCCTGATGGTGGCCCTGATGATGGGTATAGTGAGCATTTTAATGTCAAAAGAGTTGTTTATTTTTTACAATATTTACATTTATGGATTTAAAATCACCATTTTCCGGTTTAGCGTGATCCTCATCTGAAAAGAACAAGACTATGGGCTCCATTTATTAAGCAGCGGATGCTGCTTCGGAGCCCCATCGTTTCAGGTTCGCCTGAAACGGAAGTTAAAAAGCAGCGGTCATAAGACCACTGCTCCTTCACTTGTCTGCCACAAAAATCATCCAGATACGATACAATACGATCTGGATGATTGACGGCCCTGCTAGCTGCCGATTGTCCGCCAGTGAGCAGGGGGCGGCATTGCACAAGCATTTCACCAGAAATGCTTGTGCAATGTTAAATGCTGATAGCGTATGCTGTCAACATTTATTGAGGTCAAGCGGACATGATTCTCTACAGCAAATCATGTCTGTTTGACCTTTGTTAAATCTACCCCTATGTGTTTCTATTATAATGACTTGTTATATCTTCTTGTACTAGATTTTATCAGTATTGAAACTATAAAGTGTGACACCCCTCGATAGCAATATGGAATCTGCAACTAAGATGGACAAATGAGATTGCTCCTTTGTAAATTGGGTTTTCATCAGGAACACACCTTAGTGAGCACAAACACATTCACAACAGGTAGGTTTAAAGTGCTTTTGTCTACATTATTGAACTTCTAAATAGGATTTGTGGTGGGGGGGGGCGGAACCAACTATCAAATAGAGCAGACTTATTTAGCACTTTAAAACTTATAAATTTAGTTGTAGGGAGATTGTGCTGACCTACTTGCAGCCTGGAGACAACCAGGATTGAAGGCTGAGTGAACTACAGGTGTAACATATCTGAACTCCAGCTGTTTAAATCACTGCTCTGGGACGGGGGCCTGCAGAATGAAATAGACGCAATGGAAGAGACCGCCACCCCTGTGCTGTCGGAGGACAACCACTCAACTCCCGATACGGGAGGTCAAACACCTACAAGCCGGAGAGGCAGAAGCTCTGCCGGATTGAAGAAGAGAGTGATCAAGTGAGGAGTTGGTTGATAGGGGGACGCCAGCCTTACTTGAAACCACATTACTTGTGGAATTAGACGAAATCCGACACACATGGCGATCCCCTTCCCAGCAAAGCCCCAGAGACAATACCGGAGTGAGTACTTTCGGGCTGTGGGACAGACCTGAGGTAGTGGACATGGATGACAAAGAGCCGGAAGGCCGCAGAACAATGGGGAGAGACGCCATCTTAGATCAATTAGTAAGTGCGTAGTAACTTACACACACGCACAGAGCTCACTGACGGCTACAGACTCAAGTGAAAGACATCATTTATCTGCCTCACACAGCAGTTTAGGGTCTCCTGGGGGTATAGAACTCTTAGACACCTAGGGGCCCACATAAAAGAAAACTGGGGAGTTGTCACGGGGGATAGTCCCTGTGGCAAAGAACACACTACTTAAAGGGGTATACACTGCCTTATTAATAAAGGAATAAGGGATAGCAGGAAGATTAAGCTAAAACCGCAATCCTCCATTATTGTAACACCAAAAATCAGCACCACCCAGACAAGCAACTAGCAATAAGGCCTAAAAATACACACTACGAGTACCGCACCTAAGCAATCTCTAAACAGTCTGTCAGCAGTTCACAACAACAGGGATTCAGACAGGGCATCTTGGGGTACTCCTGACACACAAATAAGCCCCAGATATAAGACTAAGCCGCCCTATTCAGACCTGAGCAGCCGGGTACAGTCTAAGAATACATAGACCTCAGCTAATGGGGACATTGACACCCTATGAAGGGTGAACACCTATCAAGTATAGCAAGGGACTGCTTTGACAGCTTTCTCAGCATTACTGGCTGGCATGTAAACAAATAGGCTGCGATGGTAGGGGGACCCGACTAACTCATTTAACAAGGCAATGTAGACCCACTCCAGCGTCAAGATGATATAGGAGTCTCTTTCGCTAATCTTTAATACCACTATATGTGCCTGCAGAACTAGATAAGATAAAACGTACCTCAGACATCATACACAATCCCATGCATTAACGTATGGTGATACCTTTATACTTGTTAGCGTCTGGAACAAAGAACAGGCACAGATTGATCCTCTTAAGAAGCAAGTAATAGTATAGCAGTGCTCCAACAACTAAGAAATGGCCTCTAGGATATTGGTAAAGGGAGACAAACCATTGAAAACTACCGCAATGTCCACCTTCTTTAAACCTTCCCAGTCTAGCAAGACAACCAAGGATACTGAGATAGAAAAGGAATCAGACAATGAATCTTTGCAAATGACAGAAGATAACACTCCACTAAAAAAAGGCTGATCTACGGACTTTGGTTTCTAAAAAGGACATTGCTGACAATTTCAATAAACTATGGGAGAAGATTGACTCCATACACACATCAGTTACCAGTAGTCTGAGATTAAATCGGATCTTGTAGACATGGATAAAAGGATAGAAACCCTAGAAGATCAAAAAGATACAATAGTAGAAAATTTAAATGAAGTTTCTCAAGCGATATCCTCACAAGAACAACTTCTGGTGGATTTCCAAGATAAATTAGAGGACCTAGAGAATAGGAGCAGGAGAAACAATATTAGGCTAAAAGGAGTTCCTGAGGAGGTGACCACCAAAGACCTTCCTGTATACATCTCTCAACTCTTCAGTCAGATCACGGGAACACCTGCTGACTACATTTTCCACATCGAAAGAGCCCACAGAGCCCTGAAGGCAAAACCTAAATATGGACTCCCCCCCCCCCCCGAGATGTGGTGATTAAGTTAAGTTTCTGCCAGGATAAAGAAAAGATTCTACAGGCTTTCAGAAAGAACCCCACTTTTTAGTTCCAGTGGATTGTGGTCCAATTCTACCAGGACTTAAGCCTACGGACTCTGCAACGAAGAAGTGCACTACAACCCCTTACAGTATTGCTTTGAAAACATCAGATCCAATATAAATGGGTATTCCCCTTTGCCTTACTCCTAACAAAAGTCTCGAAAATATTCACTATGAAAGAGCCAGAGGATATTCCGGAAATTTATAAAGTCTTGGGCCTAGAAGTACCATCATTACCTCCACCAGAATCTCCCCCTCTAAATAGAAACACATCTCACCAGCCTTCAGACCAGGCGAAATGGCACAAGATCAACTATAAAAGACAAAAAACTAAGGAGACCAGAGGAAATGGAACTTAGAAAGCTTTATTAACCCTTTTGGCAAAAAGGGAAGGGACCTTCATACGCTCCGTACCTATTCTCGAGGGTCTAGGAGCAGGAAAGAGAGACAGCCTTTGATGAAAACTGATCTGCTGTCTCATACTGAACCTTTGAGTTGACTAATTACAATATATTGATAATTGCGCTTGTTTTAATTCCATTAGGGATATAAAATACGCTATAGTTTGACATAGCATGTCGACACCTGATACAAAGTTATTTTCAATTTCGTTGTCCCAAAGTTAGGGACCTGTTATATGTTTGCTTATTTTTAACATGCTATTGTTCTCCCAGTTTTTATTCCTTTTCAGTGACAACACCATGATGCTTACCGGCACAGATAGCATTACTCTACTGAGACACCAGATATGGGGTAGGATTCTCTACCAGAAGGTAATAAAATATAAGCTAACCACACACAAAACAGACCCAATCTATGATCCTTAAGATAAAGTTAATATCTTATAATGTCAAGGGGTTGAATATGGATACCAAGCGTAGGGCTGCAATGTCATAATACACATCCCTACACGCCAATCTCTTGTTTCTACAAGAAACCCATCTCCTCAAGGCCAACATTCCCAAGTATTGGGCGAAACAATTTACCACATATTTCCATGCTACAGTACCCACTAAAAAGAGAGGTGTTCAATTTAATCCACTCCTCCATTAATTTCATACATGAATATTTTATAACAGACCCGGAGGGGAGATACCTTATAGTCAAAGGTCAGATTTTGGACACAGAGGTAACTCTCTGCAATATCTACGCACCTAACAAGAACCAACACACATTTGTTATGCATATCTCCCAGTTACTGACACAGTGGTCACAGACCAAATTTATCTTGGCGGGGGACCATGGCCCCAATAAAACCAACTACTAATAGGCCATTAACTAATAAAAACCACCGACACAACCGGCTAGTTACGTCAATTCAGGATATAAAACAACTAATGCACAGATAATGTCAGATGTTACCACAAAAATATGTATGCAAATGACATAAGAACAATTATCTTCTTATAGAATGGACCTCTGCCTTCTTGCAGTCTCTCCCAAAAGACTGTAGTAAATAGCGTAGTGGAATATAGATGGCACAGGTCTTTATAGGATTCTTGTCTGACCCCTTATCTGACTTGTGCAGATCTCTGTTTTATATACAGAGTATTTTACCACTTCACCGACAGAGCATTCCTCCTTTTATCCACAGTTTGGTTTTGCTTCGGGAACGGAGGTCGCTTTTACAGACAGGCCATATTATATGGAGTTAGTATATTGCACTCTTGACACTGAATATTTACAAACACATCAAGCCTTTCTTCTTTACCACAAGAGATCTTCACAAGTCAGATAAGGGGTCAAACAAGAATCCTATAAAGACCTGTGCCATCTATATTCCACTACGTTAAGTCAATTCAGGACAATTAATACCTCAGTCTCTGATTGAAACATGGAATACACTGTATGGAACAACTAACGATACCACATTTTACTCTTCGGCACATAGATCATATAAATAGTGATGTCGCAAACTGAAAATTTTCCGTTCGCGAACGGCGAACACAAACGTCTGCAACTGTTCGTGAACGGTTGAACTGGGCGAACCGCCATTGACTTCAATAGGCAGGCGAATTTTAAAACCCACAGGGACTCTTTCTGGCCACAATAGTGATGGAAAAGTTGTTTCAAGGGGACTAACACCTGGACTGTGGCATGCCGGAGGGGGATCCATGGCAAAACTCCCACGTAAAATTACATAGTTGATGCAGAGTCTGGTTTTAATCCATAAAGGGCATAAATCACCTAACATTCCTAAATTGTTTGGAATAACGTGCTTTAAAACATCAGTTATGATGTTGTATCGATCAGGTAGTGTAAGGGTTACGCCCGCTTCACAGTGACAGACCAAACTCCCCGTTTAACGCACTGCAAACAACCGCAAACAGTCCATTTGCACAACCGCAAGATAGATAGACGTGTATATGGCATGGATTTTAGGAACCGGGAGATGGAAAAAGATGCTTGGTCGGTCCTCCTACTTCAAATTTGGGGCACTGTGCGTGCAATCTACTGTGCCACCAGATATGAGTGGTGTGGTTTTTGAAGCCATAGTGCAGCACCAGAGGCCAGAAAAATTTGTCATGTACAACATGCCTGAAAAATTAGGTATTGTTGCAGCCGCTGCTGTAGCAGCGGCCAGAAAAATTGATGTTTGTTTCCCAGGCATAAAGTGCCCTAAAACATTGCGGCTTGAACCCTAGTTGGTGGCGGATAAGTCACGCAAGTCATCCGGCATTCGAAGATAAAATACAGCAGCGTGTGGTCCATTTTTAGCCCAAGGCAGCTCATGTCATCAGGCCTTTTGTAGTCGAATGTATCGCCCAATGTCAGTCCTTTCGGGATCCATCCCTCATTAATCTTAATAAAGGTGAGGTAATCTAGACTTTTTTGACCTAGGCGACTTCTCTTCTCAGTGACAATACCTCCTGCTGCACTGAATGTCCTTTCTGACAGGACACTTGAAGCGGGGCAGGCCAGAAGTTCTTTCGCAAATTGGGATCGCTCAGGCCACAGGTCAAGCCTGCACACCCAGTAGTCAAGGGGTTCATCGCTCCTCAGAGTGTCGAGATCTGCAGTTAAGACGAGGTAGTCTGCTACCTGTTGGTCGAGTCGTTCTGAGGGTGGACCCCGAAGGGCTGTGGTGATGCATAGGACTTAAAAAACTCCACATGTCCTCCATCAACAACACGTCTGTAAAGCGTCCTGTCCTTGCCGGCGTGGTCGTGGGAGTTGGAGGATTACTTTCACCTCTTCCCCTGTTAGATTCCCGTTGTTCTGTGACATCACCCTTATACGCTGTGTAAAGAATACTTTTTAATTTATTTTGGAACTGCTGCATCCTTTCCGACTTGCGGTAATTCGGTAACATTTCAGGCACTTTTTGCTTATACTGGGGGTCTTGTAGTGTGGACACCCAGTACAGGTCATTCTCCTTCAGCTTTTTTATACGAGGGTCCCTCAACAGGCACGACAGCATGAAAGACCCCATTTGCACAAGGTTGGATGCCGAGCTACTCATGTCCCATTCCTCGTCCTCAGGGATCTCACTGAAGGTATCTTCTTCCCCCCAGCCACGTACAACACCACGGGTACCAGATAGGTGACAACGAGCAACCCGGGATGCCTGTTGTGGTTGGTCTTCCTCCTCCTCCTCAAAGCCACATTCCTCCTCTGACTCCTCTTCCTCACAATCCTCTGCCACCGTTGCCGCAGGTCCAGCTAGCGATGCTGATAAGGCTGTTTCTGGTGGTGATGGTGACCACAACTCTTCCTCTTCACGCTCATCTACGGCCTGATCCAGCACTCTTCGCAGGGCACGCTCCAGGAAGAAAACAAATGGTATGATGTCGCTGATGGTGCCTTCGGTGCGACTGACTAGGTTTGTCACCTCCTCAAAAGGACGCATGAGCCTACAGGCATTGCGCATGAGCATCCAGTAACGTGGCAAAAAAATTCCCAGCTCCGCAGATGCTGTCCTAGCACCCCGGTCATACAAATACTCGTTAACGGCTTTTTCTTGTTGGAGCAGGCGGTCGAACATTAGGAGTGTTGAATTCCAACGTGTCAGGCTGTCGCAAATCAAGCGCCTCACTGGCATGTTGTTTCGCCGCTGGATATCAGAAAAGTGTGCCATGGCCGTGTAGGAACACCTGAAATGGCCACACACCTTCCTGGCCTGCTTCAAGACGTCCTGTAAGCCTGGGTACTTATGCACAATGCATTGTACGATCAGATTACACACATGTGCCATGCACGGCACATGTGTCAACTTGCCCAATTTCAATGCCGCCACCAAATAACTTCCGTTTTCAGAAACCACTTTGCCGATCTCCAGTTGGTGCGGAGTCAGCCACTGATCCACCTGTGCGTTCAGGGCGGACAGGAGTGCTGGTCCGGTGTGACTCTCTGCTTTCAGGCAAGTCAACCCCAAGACGGCGTGACACTGCCGTATCCGGGATAATGGTTGCGCATCACTCATTTCTTCCAAATGATGTGTAAATAACTCCTCTGACAGATCAAGTGAAGTGGCTGTTGTGCTAGTGTTGGTGGTGGCGGCAGGCGGGCGAGTGGTAACTTGAGAGGTGCCCGTAGATAAGCTGGAGGAGGATGGTGCGTCAAGGTTTGGAGCGGAAGCTATAGAAGATTTGGTGTCCTGTGTTAAAAAGTCAACTATGTCCTCAGAACTTTTCGAGTTCATGGTACGTGGCCTCTGAACACTGGGTATTATTCTAGGGCCAAAGGGAATCACAGCACCACGACCACGACGGCACCTGCGGGGTGGCCTGCCTCTGCCTGTCATTTTTTTTACATTTACCCTTACACTACTATTAAACAAGATATGAGCGGTTGCACTGGGCAAGTGGGCACAGTATACGCTGTGAGCCTGACACAAAAAAGCAGACGGATGTTTCACAGTCCAAAAAGTTTTTTTTGTTTTAAATGTACACTTACACTACTATTAAACAAGATATGAGTGTATGAGTGGTGGCACAGGGCAAGTGGGCACAGTATACGCTGTGAGCCTGACACAAAAAAGCAGACTGATGTTTCACAGTCCAAAAAGTTTTTTTGTTTTAAATGTACACTTACACTACTATTAAACAAGATATGAGTGGTGGCACTGGGCAAGTGGGCACAGTATACGCTGTGAGCCTGGCACATACACTGGCAGGCAACTGCAATTAGATTACACTAGCAGACTGATGTTTCACAGTCAAAAAAGTTATATTTTTTTAAATTTACACTACTGTTACAACAGATATGAGTGGTGGCATTGGTCAAGTGGGCACAGTATACGCTGTGGGCCTGGCACACACGCTGGCAGGCAGGCAACTGCAATTAGATTACACTAGCAGACTGATGTTTCACAGTCAAAAAAGTTTTTTTTTTTTTAATTTACACTACTGTTACACCAGATATGAGTGGTGGCACTGGGCAAGTGGGCCTGGCACACACGCTGGCAGGCAGGCAACTGCAATTAGATTACACTAGCAGACTGATGTTTCACAGTCAAAAAAGTTTTTTTTTAAATTTACACTACTGTTACAACAGATATGAGTGGTGGCACTGGGCAAGTGGGCCTGGCATACACTCTGGCAGGCAGGCAACTGCAATTAGATTACGCTAGCAGACTGATGTTTCACAGTCAAAAAAGTTCTTGTTTTTTAAATTTACACTACTGTTACAACAGATATGAGTGGTGGCACTGGGCAAGTGGGCACAGTATACCTGTGAGCCTGGCACACTCGCTGGCAGGCAGGCAACTGCAATTAGATTACACAAGCAGACTGATGTTTCACAGTCAAAAAAGTTATTTTTTTTAAATTTACACTACTGTTACACCAGATATGAGTGGTGGCACTGGGCAAGTGGGCACAGTATACGCTGTGAGCCTGGCACACACGCTGGCAGGCAGGCAACTGCAATTAGATTACACTAGCAGACTGATGTTTCACAGTCAAAAAAGTTTTTTTTTTTTAAATTTACACTACTGTTACAACAGATATGAGTGGTGGCACTGGGCAAGTGGGAACAGTATACGCTGTGAGCCTGGCACACACGCTGGCAGGCAGGTAACTGCAATTAGATTACACTAGCAGACTGATGTTTCACAGTCAAAAAAGTTCTTTTTTTTAAATTTACACTACTGTTACAACAGATATGAGTGGTGGCACTGGGCAAGTGGGCACAGTATACGCTGTGAGCCTGGCACACACTCTGGCAGGCAGGCAACTGCAATTAGATTACACTAGCAGACTGATGTTTCACAGTCAAAAAAGTTTTTTTTTTTAATTTACACTACTGTTACAACAGATATGAGTGGTGGCACTGGGCAAGTGGGCACAGTATACGCTGTGAGCCTGGCACACACGCTGGTAGGCAGGCAACTGCAATTAGATTACACAAGCAGACTGATGTTTCACAGTCAAAAAAGTTTTTTTTTTAAATTTACACTACTGTTACACCAGATATGAGTGGTGGCACTGGGCAAGTGGGCACAGTATATGCTGTGAGCCTGGCACACACGCTGGCAGACAGGTAACTGCAATTAGATTACACTAGCAGACTGATGTTTCACAGTCAAAAAAGTTCTTGTTTTTTAAATTTACACTACTGTTACACCAGATATGAGTGGTGGCACTGGGCAAGTGGGCACAGTATACGCTGTGAGCCTGGCACACACACTGGCAAGCAGGCAGGCAACTGCAATTAGATTACACAAGCAGACTGATGTTTCACAGTCAAAAAAGTTTTTTTATTTAAAATTTACACTACTGCTACACCAGATATGAGTGGTGGCACTGGGCAAGTGGTCACAGTATACGCTGTGAGCCTGGCACACACGCTGGCAGGCAGGCAACTGCAATTAGATTACACTAGCAGACTGATTTTTCACAGTCAAAAAAGTTTTTTTTTTAAATTTACACTACTGTTACAACAGATATGAGTGGTGGCACTGGGCAAGTGTGCCAGGCACACCTGCTGGCAGGCAGGCAACTGCAATTAGATTACACTAGCAGACTGATGTTTCACAGTCAAAAAAGTTTTTTTTTTTAATTTACACTACTGTTTGTTACAACAGATATGAGTGGTGGCACTGGGCAAGTGGGCCTGGCACACACGCTGGCAGGCAGGCAACTGCAATTAGATTACACTAGCAGACTGATGTTTCACAGTCAAAAAAGTTTTTTTTTTTTAAATTTACACTACTGTTACACCAAATATGAGTGGTGGCACTGGGCAAGTGGGCCTGGCACACATGCTGGCAGGCAGGCAACTGCAATTAGATTACACTAGCAGACTGATGTTTCACTGTCAAAAAAGTTTTTTTTTTTTAAATTTACACTACTGTTACAACAGATATGAGTGGTGGCACTGGGCAAGTGGGCACAGTATACGCTGTAAGCCTGACACACACGCTGGTAGGCAGGCAACTGCAATTAGATTACACAGGAAAAAACAGACTGATATTCTAGCCCTAAAAAGGGCTTTTTGGGGTGCTGTCCTTACAGCAGAGATCAGATGAGTCCTTCAGGACTGTAGTGGACACTGAATACACTAGCCTAGCTGTCAATTTCCCTATTAAATCAGCAGCAGCTACACTGTCCCTCCTCTCACTAAGAATGCAGCTTCCGAATGAATCTAAAATGGCTGCTGTCCAGGAGCTGGGACGGTCTGGGAGGGAGGGTCTGCTGCTGATTGGCTGGAATGTGTCTGCAGACTGTGAGATACAGGGTCAAAAACAGACCAGGGAAATACAACCTCACACCCATAAGAAATAGTTGACACTTTCGCTACATACTATGGTAAATTATACAACGGGGAAAAAAAACATAATTTATGTAAGAACTTACCTGATAAATTCATTTCTTTCATATTAGCAAGAGTCCATGAGCTAGTGACGTATGGGATATACATTCCTACCAGGAGGGGCAAAGTTTCCCAAACCTCAAAATGCCTATAAATACACTCCTCACCACACCCACAATTCAGTTTAATGAATAGCCAAGAAGTGGGGTGATAAGAAAGGAGCAAAAGCATCAAAAAATAAGGAATTGGAATAATTGTGCTTTATACAAAAAAATCATAACCACCACAAAAAAAGGGTGGGCCTCATGGACTCTTGCTAATATGAAAGAAATGAATTTATCAGGTAAGTTCTTACATAAATTATGTTTTCTTTCATGTAATTAGCATGAGTCCATGAGCTAGTGACGTATGGGATAGCAGATACCCAAGATGTGGAACTTCCACGCAAGAGTCACTAGAGAGGGAGGGATAAAATAAAGACAGCCAATTCCGCTGAAAAAATAATCCACAACCCAAATCAAAAAAATGAAATAATAAGCAGAAGAATCAAAATGAAACAGCTGCCTGAAGTACTTTTCTACCAAAAACTGCTTCTGAAGAAGAGAAAACATCAAAATTGTAGAATTTAGTAAAAGTATGCAAAGAAGACCAAGTTGCTGCTTTGCAAATTTGATCAACAGAAGCTTCATTCCTAAAAGCCCAGGAAGTAGAAACTGACCTAGTAGAATGAGCCGTAATCCTTTGAGGCGGGGACTTACCCGACTCTACATAAGCATGATGAATCAAAGACTTTAACCAAGATTCCAATGAAATGGCAGAAGCCTTCTGACCTTTCCTGGAACCAGAAAAGATAACAAATAGACTAGAAGTCTTTCTAAAACCTTTAGTAGCTTCAACATAATATTTCAAAGCTCTTACTACATCCAAAGAATGTAAAGATCTCTCCAGAGAATTCTTAGGATTAGGACACAATGAAGGGACAACAATTTCTCTACTAATGTTGTTAGAATTCACAACCTTAGGTAAAAATTTAAATGAAGTCCGCAACACCGCCTTATCCTGATGAAAAATCAGAAAAGGAGATTCACAAGAAAGAGCAGATAACTCAGAAACTCTTCTAGCAGAAGAGATGGCCAAAAGGAACAAAAATTTCCAAGAAAGTAATTTAATATCCAGAGAATGCATAGGTTCAAACGGAGGAGCTATGTAAAGCCCTCAGAACCAAATTAAGACTCCAAGGAGGAGAGATTGACTTAATGACAGGCTTGATACCAAAGCCTGTACAAAACAATGAATATCAGGAAGATTAGCAATCTTTCTGTGAAAAAGAACAGAAAGAGCAGAGATTTGTCCTTTCAAAGAGCTTGCAGACAAACCCTTATCCAAACCATCCTGAAGAAACTGTAAAATTCTAGGAATTCTAAAAGAATGCCAAGAGAATTTATGAGAACACCAAAAAATGTAAGTCTTCCAGACTCGGTAATAAATCTTCCTAGACACAGATTTACGAGCCTGTAACATAGTATTAATCACTGAGTCAGAGAAACCTCTATGACTAAGAATCAAGCGTTCAATCTCCATACCATCAAATTTAATGATTTGAGATCCTAATGGAAAAATGGGCCTTGAGATAGAAGGTCTGGCCTTAACGGAAGTGTCCAAAGTTGGCAACTGGCCATCCGAACGAGATCCGCATACCAAAACCTGTGAGGCCATGCTGTAGCCACCAGCAGTACAAACGAACGCTCCATTAGAATTTTGGAAATCACTCTTGAAAGAAGAACTAGAGGCGGAAAGATATAAGCAGGTTGATAATTCCAAGGAAGCAACAACGCGTCCACTGCTTCCGCCTGAGGATCCCTGGATCTGGACAGATACCTGGGAAGTTTCTTGTTTAGATGAGAAGCCATCAGATCTATTTCTGGAAGTCCCCAGATTTGAACAATCTGAAGAAATACCTCTGGGTGAAAAGACCATTCGCCCGGATGTAACGTCTGGCGACTGAGATAATCCGCTTCCCAATTGTCTACACCTGGGATGTGAACCGCAGAAATTAGACAGGAGCTGGATTCCGCCCATTCAAGTATCCGAGATACTTCTTTCATAGCTTGAGGACTGTGAGTCCCACCTTGATGATTGACATACGCCACGGTTGTGACATTGTCTGTCTGAAAACAAATAAACGATTCTCTCTTCAGAAGAGGCCAGAACTGAAGAGCTCTGAAAATTGCACGGAGTTCCAAAATGTTGATTGGTAATCTCGCCTCCTGAGATTCCCAAACCCCCTGCGCTGTCAGAGATCCCCATACAGCTCCCCAACCTGAAAGACTCGCATCTGTGGAGATCACAGTCCAGGTTGGACGAACAAAAGAGGCCCCTTGAATTAAAGGATGGTGATTCAACCACCAAGTCAGAGAAGATCGAACATTGGGATTTAAGGATATTAATTGTAATATCTTTGTATAATCCCTGCACCACTGGTTCAGCATACAAAGCTGGAGAGGTCTCATGTGAAAACGAGCAAAAGGGATCGCGTCCGATGCAGCAGTCATGAGACCTAGAATTTCCATGCACAAAGCTACCGAAGGGAACGATTGAGACTGAAGGTTTCGACAAGCTGAAACCAATTTCAGACGTCTCTTTTCTGTTAGAGACAAAGTCATGGACACTGACTCTATTTGGAAACCCAAAAAGGTTACCTTTGTCTGAGGAATCAAGGAACTCTTTGGTAAATTGATCCTCCAACCATGTCTTTGAAGAAACAACACAAGTTGATTTGTATGAGATTCTGCAGAATGTAAAGACTGAGCAAGTACAAAGATATCGTCCAAATAAGGAAATACCGCAATACCCTGTTCTCTGATTACAGAGAGAAGGGCACAGAGAACCTTTGAAAAGATCCTTGGAGCTGTTGCTAGGCCAAACGGAAGAGCAACAAACTGGTAATGCTTGTCTAGAAAAGAGAATCTCAGGAACTGATAGTGATCTGGATGAATTGGAATATGAAGATATGCATCCTGTAAGTCTATTGTAGACATATAATGCCCTTGCTGAACAAAAGGCAGAATAGTCCTTATAGTCACCATTTTGAATGTTGGTATCCTTACATAACGATTCAATATTTTTAGATCCAGAACTGGTCTGAAGGAATTCTCCTTCTTTGGTACAATGAATAGATTTGAGTAAAACCCCAGACCCTGTTCCAGAACTGGAACTGGCACAATTACCCCAGCCAACTCTAGGTCTGAAACACATTTCAGAAACGCCTGAGCCTTCACCGGGTTTACTGGAATGCGTGAGAGAAAAAATCTTCTCACAGGTGGCCTTACCTTGAAATCTATTCTGTACCCTTGTGAAACAATGTTCTGAATCCAAAGACTGTGAATCGAATTGATCCAAACATCTTTGAAAAATCGTAACCTGCCCCCTACCAGCTGTGCTGGAATGAGGGCCGCACCTTCATGCGGATTTGGGAGCTGGTTTTGACTTTCTAAAAGGCTTGGATTTATTCCAGACTGAAGAAGGTTTCCAAACGGAGACCGTTCCTTTAGGGGAAGGGTCAGGCTTCTGTTCCTTATTCTGACGAAAGGAACAAAAACGATTAACAGTCCTATATTTACCTTTAGATTTTTTGTCCTGAGGCAAAAAAGCTCCTTTCCCCCCAGTAACAGTTGAAATTATTGAATCCAACTGTGAACCAAATAATGTATTACCTTGGAAAGAAAGAGAAAGCAATGTTGACTTAGAAGTCATATCTGCATTCCAAGATTTTAGCCATAAAGCTAAAGACATATACCTGACATCAATTCTAATGATATCAAAAATGGCATCACAAACAAAGTTATTAGCATGTTGAAGAAGTTTAACAATGCTATAAGCATTATGGTCTGACACTTGTTGCGCTAAAGCCTCCAACCAGAAAGTGGAAGCTGCAGCAACATCAGCCAAAGAAATAGCAGGTCTAAGAAGATTACCTGAACATAAATAAGCTCTCCTTAGAAAGGATTCAAGCTTCCTATGTAAAGGATCCTTAAAGGAAGTACTATCTGCCGTAGGAATAGTAGTACGTTTAGCAAGAGTAGAGATAGCCCCATCAACTTTGGGGATTTTGTCCCAAAACTCTAATCTATCAGATGGCACAGGGTACAATTTCTTAAACCTTGGAGAAGGAGTAAATGAAGTACCCAGACTATTCCATTCCCTAGAAATTACTTCTGAAATAGCATCAGGAACTGGAAAAACTTCTGGAATAACTACATGAGGTTTAAAAACTGAATTTAAACGCTTAGTAGATTTAGTATCAAGAGTACTAGACTCCTCCATATCTAATGCAATCAACACTTCTTTAAGTAAAGAACGAATAAACTCCATCTTAAATAAATATGAAGATTTATCGGTGTCAATATCTGAGGCAGAATCTTCTGAACCAGATAGATCCTCATCAGAAACAGATAAGTCAGAATGATGGCGGGCACTTACAAATTCATCCGAAATGTGAGAAGTTTTAAAAGACCTTTTACATTTACTGGAAGGAGGAATAACAGACAGAGCCTTCCTAATAGAATTAGAAACAAATTCTTTTACATTAACAGGGACATCCTGAACATTAGATGTTGAAGGAAAAACAACAGGTAAAGGATTATTACTAATGGAGACATTATCTGCGTTAGAAAGTTTATCATGACAACTAACACAAAATACAGCCGGAGGAACAGTTACCAAAAGTTTACAACAAATGCACTTAGCTTTGGTAGAACCAACATCAGGCAGCGTCTTTCCAGAAGTAGATTCTGATCCAGGGTCAGGTTGTGACATCTTGCAATATGTAATAGAAAAAACAACATATAAAGCAAAATTATCAAATTCCTTAAATGACAGTTTCAGGAATGGGAAAAAATGCAAAATAAACAAGCCTCTAGCAACCAGAAGCAACAAAAAAGTAAGACTTAAATAATGTGAAAAAAAGTGGAAACAAGTATGACGCCCACATTTTTTGGCGCCAAGTATGACGCCACATCCTCTGGCACCGAAAACGACGCCCACATTTTTTGGCGCAAAAAAATGTTTGTAATACACATGCGTCAAAAAATGAGGCAACCACGAACAAACTTCCGGCGTCAACTATGGCGCCGGAAATGACAAAATTTTGCGCCAAAAAAGTTTGCACCAAGAATAACGCAATAAATTGAAGCCTTTTCTGCCCCCGCGAGCCTAACAGCCCGCAGGGAAAAAAGTCAATTGAAAATTTTTAAGGTAAGAAAAAAATATTTATTCATATGCATTATCCCAAAATAATGAAAGTGACAGTCTGAAAGAAGGAATACTGATTATCCTGAATCATGGCAAATATAAGTTTAAAACATATATTTAGAACTTTACATATAAAGTGCCCAACCATAGCTTAGAGTGTCATAAATAAAATAAGACTTACCCTAAGACACTCATCTACATATAGTAGATAGCCAAACCAGTACTGAAACGAGAATCAGTAGAGGTAATGGTATATAAGAGTATATAGTCGATCTGAAAAGGGAGGTAGGAGAAGAAATCTCTACGACCGATAACAGAGAACCTATGAAATAGATCCCCTAGAGGAAGACCATTGTATTCAAAAAGGCAATACTCTCTTCACATCCCTCTGACATTCACTGCACTCTGAGAGGAAAACCGGGCTTCAGCCTGCTGCGAAGCGCATATCAACGTAGAATCTAGCACAAACTTACTTCACCACCTCCATGGGAGGCAAAGTTTGTAAAACTGAATTGTGGGTGTGGTGAGGGGTGTATTTATAGGCATTTTGAGGTTTGGGAAACTTTGCCCCTCCTGGTAGGAATGTATATCCCATATGTCACTAGCTCATGGACTCTTGCTAATTACATGAAAGAAAGGTCACTCAGACCACAGAAATGGAGACCCTTACCACATACTTTTTTGCAAATACCCCACTGAAAGTCTTATTTAAGGAACATAGAGATGCTCTCAATGCTCCTGCATCCAACATGGAGGTAATAGAAGCTGTCAGAGACCTCAAAGCAGGCAAGGCAGCAGGCCCTAATGGATTCCCAGGGGAATTCTATAAATTATTTAAATCTTCACTAACCCCACACCTCACTAAATTATTCAATCATATTATGGAAGGCTACCCTGTGCCACCAGAACTACTACACGCAAAAATAGTGGTAATTCCTAAACCGGATAAAGATCACAAAAAATATCAAAATTATTGCCCAATCTCACTAATTAATCAGGACCTGAAAATTTTTACAAAAATTATGGCTAACCGCATTAAATCGATTATGCCCCACCTGGTTCATCCTGATCAGAAGGGATTCATAAAAGATAGGGAAGCCCCAGATAATATTCGAAGGATGACTAACCTAATTCACTGCCTGGATAAGTCGAACACCTTCTCTGCTCCTCTTGTTGAATGTGGAGAAGGAGTTTGATAGAATTGACTGTAAATATATGTTAACAACCCTACAGAAGATGTGTTTTGATGGCTCTTTCATGACAGCTTTGCATGCAATAGATTCATTCCCCAAGGCTCAGGTGGCCTCAGCGGGATATAAGTCCAAAATCTTCCCAATACTAAATGGCACTAGACAGGTTTGCCCTCTCTCACCACTACTATGTGCCAGGGTAGTGAAATCGGAATACAAATTAGCCCTCTTCACGGATGACATATTACTAACTATCACTAAGCCACTTATATCTCTCCCTAATCTATATGGGATATTAGATACCTTCTCGACAATTTTGGAATACAAGATAAACGCGGTCAAATGTGAGGCCCTACCGATAGCAATCCCTCACCAAACACAAAAACTGCTAGGATTAAATTTAGATTTCAAGTGGATGAAACACACGCTTAAATACCTGGGAATATACCTCCCAACACAAACTCACCTGTTATACAAATTTAATTACACCACATTATTTAAACAGATTAGAAGAGATTTATTGAAATGGAGGAATTACAATTTCTCTTGGCTAGGTAGATTAGAGGCGGTAAAAATGAATATCCTCCCACGAATTCTATATTTATTTAGAGCCTTACCTATTAAGATCATCAGACCAGATATAGAAAAGATGCAAGCTGAATTGCTATCCTTTATTAGGGGAAATAAATCGGCAAGAGTCCCTAAATTTGTAATACATAGACATAAATCATTGGGTGGAGTGGGAGCCCCAAATTTAATGGATTACTACAAAGCGGCCAGATTAGCACAAGACACCATGATTCTGAAGAGATCAGAAGAGGCTATATGACCTTCACTTGAAGCAGAGATAGGAGGGTGGGGTGACCCAGATTTAATTCTATGGGATACTCATCTCTTACAAACTGGTAGAGACGCCTCTAAACCTTTTACCCTAGAACTCACACAAAATACATGGGCGAAGGTAGCGAAAAAATGAGATCTTTTACCAGAGCACTCCCTATCAACTCCACTCAGATACTTGTTACCTAGTGACCTCCGGATACAGATAAAGAAATGGGAAAACAAAGGTCTATACAGGGTAGCAGACATCTTAGAAAATAGAAAACCGATATCATTCTGTCAACTACAAAAGAGAATAGAACCGTTAAGACTGCAATGGTATCTGTATCTTCAATTAGGTTCCTCCCTTCAAACAGTCTTAAAAAAATCCCTGAGTAGAGCACCCACCGTTTTAGAAATCTCTAACAACAGCCCTCATCAAACAAAACGCTCCATATCCAGACTCTATTTAGCTATACAATCTTCTCCGAACAAGACTAAATCCATCATAATGATAGCATGGGAAAAAGAACTAAATAAATCTAGGGAGGTGCAAGACTGGGAGCGATTATTCTAGTCTGCTGATAAAGGCCTACTGAGTATGGACCTTAAGGAAAACTCTATGAAGACAATTTTTAGATGGTATCTAACTCCACTGAAAACTTCACATATGTATCCACATGGCAATAGACTGTGCTTTAGATGATGCGGGAAGGTGGGATCATACAAACATATGTGGTGGGATTGTGCTGAAGTCCGAGTAGTGTGGAGACGTCTATCCTCTCTCATTGGCCAACTAATAGATGAGGAGTTTAAACTTACGGTTCAGCAGGCTCTGCTTCACGAATACATTGACACATACAACAAACATCTCAACACCTTTATTGGAATCCTCTGCACGGTCTGCATTGCAAAATACTGGAAGACAGTTAACCCTCCATGGTCAGAAATATATAACAAAGTGCAACACACTTATAATATGTATGAATCAGCGTCTGGTATACTAAACAATAGAGATCTAGTCAATAAGATTTGGTACTACTGGATTGGTAGGGAAGATTTAACTAAATGAACACTCCCTAATAAGTCTGCTTGGTTATGTATCATGGAATAATTTCTTGATGAATAAATAGTTTGTTAATGTCTTGTTGTTACTGTCCCCATGAATTTCCCCCCTCCCCTCACACACCTGTATTTGCTAGCATTGTTTGACATTTGTTAACTTCATCTGCATATTTGACGATGGCTAGTAATGTTAAACTTATTGAGATACATCATAGATACAGAGAATTGCTGCTAAAACTATGGACCATCAGGATCCTTGGACTAGAGATATCACTTCACTGAATTTGTTGTATGGACTTTTCTAGTTAAGAGATGGGAGTTGACCAAGATTGGACATTTATGACCGCAATGTTGTGAGTAGACCACTTCTCATCTTTAATGTGTCTTCCTTTTTGTTTTCTTTTTTTATGATGTATATGTATCATAAAATTTATGAATACGTTAATAAAAAATATTTAAACATAAATAGGATGTGTGCCTTTGTTAAAGGGAGTTAAATTATGTTGGTGCAAGCATGGTAAAATGCACTGTCATGATTGAGTAAACATACCCAGTACCCAAACATAAAATTATTAATATTAGCGCACATGAAGAATTAGAGTACTCCTGGTGGGTATTCGCACAAAAGTCCAACAGAAGTACACTTATTCTTCATGTGTGCTAACCTGACACACGTTATCTAAAAGGTGCTTAATGTATTTATTAAATATAAAAAAAATTAATATAATAATAATTAATGTAAATAATTATTATAGATGTACTAAAATATTCTAAAATATATATACATATATATTACAGTATCCATAACGTAATTATTAATATTTTTTCAATACTGTAGATTTAATATTTCAATAATGCATCTTAAGATATCTAATTCTTCATGTGTGCTAACCTTATACTGCGTTAGACCTAAAGTGCGAAACCTGAAGCGCGTTATACATCTTTTACATTCCAATGTTCTTCACATACAGAATTTTTTTATTTTTATTACTAAATATATATTTCTATATATATCGGATAATGTTAATGTCAAATATATATCTACACCTATATACTATATATCAATAGGAAAATATATTTTGTTATAGGTATATATATATATATATATATATATATACGGTATTTAAAATTAAAATAACATTTTCCTATATACGGAGAACATTGGAATGTTAAATATTTATAGTAAATAGACATTAAAACACATTATTAAATATTAGTATACAATTATTATTTAGACACACACACATATATATATATATATATATATATATATATATTTCTGCTATGATAAATATTAAAAATATAGAAAAAAAGAGGAGATGATAGAATCTAAGGTGCGCATAAACTCTTCACATTAAGGTGTAATATACACTAGATGTGAGATAAAATGTGTGGCTAAGTAGCAATACTATTAATAATAGTAGTAAGCAATAGTAATTAATAAAAATGTTAAAGCTATCGAATTGCCAGTCTCTACAAATTTACATGTAGCCCTTAATATTGAAAGTAACTTGGGATCTAAATAGTGATAAAAAACTGGACCTTGGATATCTTAATAGCTAAACCTAGGATATTAGAGGTAGATAAAATATACCAGTTGGCTAATATAATATCCTATATAAAAAGTAAAAACCATACAGGGAGTGCAGAATTATTAGGCAAATGAGTATTTTGACCACATCATCCTCTTTATGCATGTTGTCTTACTCCAAGCTGTATAGGCTCGAAAGCCTACTACCAATTAAGCATATTAGGTGATGTGCATCTCTGTAATGAGAAGGGGTGTGGTCTAATGACATCAACACCCTATATCAGGTGTGCATAATTATTAGGCAACTTCCTTTCCTTTGGCAAAATGGGTCAAAAGAAGGACTTGACAGGCTCAGAAAAGTCAAAAATAGTGAGATATCTTGCAGAGGGATGCAGCACTCTTAAAATTGCAAAGCTTCTGAAGCGTGATCATCGAACAATCAAGCGTTTCATTCAAAATAGTCAACAGGGTCGCAAGAAGCGTGTGGAAAAACCAAGGCGCAAAATAACTGCCCATGAACTGAGAAAAGTCAAGCGTGCAGCTGCCAAGATGCCACTTGCCACCAGTTTGGCCATATTTCAGAGCTGCAACATCACTGGAGTGCCCAAAAGCACAAGGTGTGCAATACTCAGAGACATGGCCAAGGTAAGAAAGGCTGAAAGACGACCACCACTGAACAAGACACACAAGCTGAAACGTCAAGACTGGGCCAAGAAATATCTCAAGACTGATTTTTCTAAGGTTTTATGGACTGATGAAATGAGAGTGAGTCTTGATGGGCCAGATGGATGGGCCCGTGGCTGGATTGGTAAAGGGCAGAGAGCTCCAGTCCGACTCAGACGCCAGCAAGGTGGAGGTGGAGTACTGGTTTGGGCTGGTATCATCAAAGATGAGCTTGTGGGGCCTTTTCGGGTTGAGGATGGAGTCAAGCTCAACTCCCAGTCCTACTGCCAGTTTCTGGAAGACACCTTCTTCAAGCAGTGGTACAGGAAGAAGTCTGCATCCTTCAAGAAAAACATGATTTTCATGCAGGACAATGCTCCATCACACGCGTCCAAGTACTCCACAGCGTGGCTGGCAAGAAAGGGTATAAAAGAAGAAAATCTAATGACATGGCCTCCTTGTTCACCTGATCTGAACCCCATTGAGAACCTGTGGTCCATCATCAAATGTGAGATTTACAAGGAGGGAAAACAGTACACCTCTCTGAACAGTGTCTGGGAGGCTGTGGTTGCTGCTGCACGCAATGTTGATGGTGAACAGATCAAAACACTGACAGAATCCATGGATGGCAGGCTTTTGAGTGTCCTTGCAAAGAAAGGTGGCTATATTGGTCACTGATTTGTTTTTGTTTTGTTTTTGAATGTCAGAAATGTATATTTGTGAATGTTGAGATGTTATATTGGTTTCACTGGTAAAAATAAATAATTGAAATGGGTATATATTTGTTTTTGTTAAGTTGCCTAATAATTATGCACAGTAATAGTCACCTGCACACACAGATATCCCCCTAAAATAGCTATAACTAAAAACAAACTAAAAACTACTTCCAAAACTATTCAGCTTTGATATTAATGAGGTTTTGGGGTTCATTGAGAACATGGTTGTTGTTCAATAATAAAATTAATCCTCAAAAATACAACTTGCCTAATAATTCTGCACTCCCTGTATGAATGTTGTAAACAGTAAAATATGAACAAAAAAGCAAATATCACAAATCCATAAATTGTCATAAAATAGGCTTCTAAATAATAAGCAATCAATACAGTTTTTATGCAAAAGTTCATAATATGAATTGAGATTCGCATATAGATGTTTAAAACCTTAAAGCATTCCACAGTATCCAAGAAAGATAGAAAACCGCCCCCTTTAGGGTATCTACTCACACTCCTTAACCTCAATCGATATGAGGTAAGTGTCGCACAGTGTAGGGAAAATCTTTTTCAGCTTCCGTGGATGCAGGTTTACAGTTGTAGAGCCTCATTGGTGTCTTTGTTCACGTGGCCATCTTCAGAGTTTGCACAAACACTTTAGAGAACGATTTGTACTTCCAGTATGGAAGTGGCATCTGAAGCTTGATCAGAGGAATCACAGTCAGAGAGATACTGAAGGAGTGTCAGAGAGCTATTCAAGAACCAAGCATTGGCTCTTGAATAGCTCTCTGACACTCCTTCAGTATCTCTCTGAAGATGGCCACGTGAACAAAGACACCAGTGAGGCTCTACAACTGTAAATCTGCATCCACGGAAGCTGAAAAAGATTTTCCCTACACTGTGCGACACTTACCTCATATCGATTGAGGTTAAGGAGTGTGAGTAGATACCCTAAAGGGGGCGGTTTTCTATCTTTCTCGGATACTGTGGAATGCTTTAAGTTTTTAAACATCTATATGCGGATCTCAATTCATATTATGGACTTTTGCATAAAAACTGTAGACTGTTTCCAGGTTCGGCAGTTCTTATACGGATACAAAGCAGGCAAACACAGGTAATAAATCTTCATACGCCTTTAATACATCAGCAAATGAATCAGGTCCAAAGCCATAACGTTTCAGCTCACACACAAGCTTTTTATATCATATATATTATAGCCATCTGCAGTCAAATACATGACCATATACCTTTTAATCCTTATAACTTTCTTTATTAATATTTATATTAATTATTTTTATCAGGTAGTGTAACAGCATATTTTAATGTAATTATGTTGTGATTAAAGGGGCATTGTACACTAGAATTTTCTTTTCATAAATGTTTTTTAGATGATCCATTTATATATACAGTATATATATATATATATATATATATATATATATATATATATATATATATCACATCAGGGAGTGTTTTTGTAACAATGTATAGTTTTGCTTATTTTGTTTTATAACATTGTGCTGATTTTCAGACTCCTAGCACAGACCCAAAGAGGCCTATGTATCATAGGTCTTGCGGACCTGATCCGACAATGCGGATCAGGTCCGCAAGACCTCGCTGAATGTGGAGAGCAATACGCTCTCTGTATTCTGCATTGAACCAGCAGCTTACAAGAGCTGCTGGTGCAACGCCGCCCCCTGCAGATTCACGGCCAATCGTCCGCCAGCAGGGAGATGTCAATCATCCCGATCGTACTCGATCAGGTTGAATTCCGGTGATTCCTGTCCGCCTCATCAGAGCAGGCGGACAGGGTTATGGAGCAGCGATCTTTAGACCGCTGCTTCATAACTGCTGTTTCTTGCGAGTCTGAAGACTCGCCAGAAACACAGGGCGTCAAGCTCCATTCGGAGCTTGATAGATAGGCCCCAAAGTATCAGATGTAGACTGAAGTCTACAGATTCCTGCTTGCTCCTGTTTGTGTAATCTGTCTTTTCATATGCAGCGGAGGGGGGGTCTGCTCTTTCATTTTTCTCAGCCCTTTTCACTGGGTGTCCCAGTCTAACCTCATCAACAGTGCTAAACTGGGAGCTTCTAAGTAAATTTTTAAAAGGTTTTATACTGGATTTTTAGATCAGTATCTCTGCATATTCTTCATTATAGTAGTGTCTATTACATGCAGTTATATGAAAATTGGGGTACACTGTCCCTTTTTTTAGCATTAACCCTTTATGTGAGACCTTCAGTCGAGCTAACAAGACGCATGTTAAATTTGTTTGCGCTTGAGCGAGCGCATTTACTATCAACTTGTAATATGCATACAAATGAACGTACCTGCAAAATTCTGATATTGTACGCTCGCACAAATTAGCACAACAACTTGTAATCTAGCCCTGAATATACGTATATATTTTTTAATACAAACTTTTTTTATTTGTAGCTTTGTATGGATTTAAATGGAGTGATAGTAAAAATGCTACAAATTCTCCTGTATTTTGGGCAAATTTTTCTCTGAAATTTCCAGTAGCAAAGGGGTTAAAGGGACATGAAGCCCAAATGTTTCTTTCATTATTCAGATAGAGCGTGAATTTTTAACCCCTTAATGACCAGTGACGTACCCTGTATGTCACTGGTCTTTGAATGGGAATTGTTTTTTTTATATTCTAGGAAGTCTGCTCTAGGACTATTTCCTGTCATATAGTACTCCAAACCCCAGGTATCGCGTAAACAAAGAATACCATGGAAACAACGCAAATTTATTAATAGAAGTAAATTGGATTTTTTTTTTTAACTGAATGCTCTCTCTGTATCACAAACTAAAAAATGTCGGTTTCATATCACTTTAAGTCTTCTATGGACAATTAACATTGTAGTGTACAGCAAAATAAGAAAAGGGAAAAACACTACTTGAGCTGAATATTTGCATCAATCAGCTTTGCGCTGAGTCTTTTGTGGCTTAAATAACTTTAGTGTGAGCCCTCATAGAAGTCTTTTATGTGAGAAAATAACACACCAGCATTATCCAACATAAATAGTGTGGCTACACTATACTACCACAGGAATAGCAAATATTAACCATTGACTTGTAATTAATCTCTTAAAGGTGATTAAAAAGTTCATGACACATTCAGAATTGCTCATGCAAGCTAACAATGACTTCATCACTGTATGGCCTCACATAACCCGACAGTAAAATCATGTACCTTAACGTACTTGAAAGTACATCTCAGGAAATGTGCCTGCTTGTTCTCTAACCCAGCCTCACTCACTTTATTGTGGTCTTCTACTTATAAAGTTGACTGAAAGGCAAAGTAGATAAAGGGGCTTTCCCTTCATCACAGTTGTGGTATGTGGGGGTTTTCACTAAAATTAACTCATAATATAATAACCAGTACAATATTTGTGAATGAAGTTTTTTCCTATATTTTATCAAGTAAGTAGTCAAAAAGAACCTCTTAATTGTATCTGTGTAGCTCTGTAAACTGTGTTTGTACATATTATTTGCACTTATTTTTTAAAAGCATTTAATTACACAAAAACCTGTAGCCTATGTTATTGTTTTTAAACTCCAGCTTTATTAAATGAATAAAAAATAAAATAAATGGCATAACGTAATCTAAACTAAACTTAGCAAAGTTTATCGCAGCTGTTTATGCACTCAGTAAGGGCTGCTCGTATTAAAAGTTGAAAGTAAATGCGAACGCGTGAGGGCAATGGCGTATTTAGGTTTTGTGTTCCCAAGGCATTTAAAATTCTGCTGCCCCCCCCCCCAAGGTTTTAGCCATAATATATTTTTTGGGTCAGGGTATAACATACATTTATTTTTGTTGCAGATTTGCTGGTTTCAAAATGTATGTTCTGAAATGTTTAATAAATATGACAATCATTGGTATATTGCATGTATATTTCAAACATCAGTAACATCCATTTCCACAAACATTACATCCTGTAAGTACATGTTTACAATAATGCGCTCAGGATGTCACAGACATGTTAAGTAATATTTTACGGTACCTTATATTAGCACAGAACTGAAGTGACCACAACAGGTAACCATGGATATGGCGACAGAGTAAGGTATCACAAACTGCCAGTGCCAAGCTACTGTCAGCTAAGAAACCTAAATGCGGGTGACAAAGCCACATATATCTGCTGTAGTTTCCCCGGGACAGTATACAGGAAACTAACATGTAGCATGCACATACAGAGAAGGCAGTAACAAGTGGGTGCACTGCACAGCCTTCCCTGAAAGGGCGGGAAAGACAAATTTTGTTTGAGCGAATAGTGTGCATGTCTGCAGCTGGCTATTTAGCACAAAATTTCAGGGGGGAACGCTGCTGTTAAAAAAATAAATAAAAAAAATAAAAGAATTAAGACCAACTTTTGGATGTTTTTCTCAACTCAGACACATTTGACTACCGGTGCTCTATCCGATTATTATACCGGTTGGGACGTTAGAGGCATAATACTAGGGCCGGAAGATAGCTATATTTTTAATGAGGGCTGTGGAGTCCTGCTGCAGCTAGGAGAAATGGTGCCTATGACTATCGCACCTCTTTCTAAGTAAAAATAGAGACAGCCCCTCATCATGTTATGGCAATGCTGTCGTGGGGGGAGGGGAAATTACTATCTCCCGGCTCCCGTATTATGCCTCTAATCTCCCAACCGGTATGAAAATAGATAGAGCACCAGCAGTCAAATGTAATTTAAAAAAACAACAACTGCAAAATTGGTTTTAATTATTTTTTTTAAATAGCAGCGTTTTTATCCAGCAGATATATGTGGCTTTGTTTGTCCCTCCCCTCGATCCACCACTGCTAGAACTTACACCACTCCACTGTTCAGAAGACTTCCCAGACTTCAGAAGGATGTCTTCTTGAAGGAGCTATTGAGGCTCCAAAATGTGCCGCCCCCTCCCAAGCTGCCACCCTAGGCACGTGCCTTGTCTGCCTAGGCGGTAATACACCCCTGCGTGAGGGCAATCACAATTTGTGCTAGAATGATTACCGCAACTTCAGAGCTCTGGTGAACTGTTACGCAAGACAAGAAAGTGTCACAAAACACATTAAAAATACAATGAAAAGTACAGTTACCCTCATAATAACATTATCTGTTTAAGATTATTTAAAAAAAATGCACAAGAAGTTATAAGGGCTCAAAGATATGAGGTCACAGGCGTTAGGGGGAAAAAAACACTGCAAAGGGATACATACATATACATTTCTAAATATGGATGTGTATATATGTATGTTTATATGTGTGTACATATGTATTTATATGTGTAACATAGAAAAATAGATATTGACGGCAGATAAGAGCCATAGGCCCAGCAAATCTGCCCGATATTACCTAACAGTATAAACTTATCTAGTTCGTAGGATAGCCTTATGCTTGTCCCAGGCATTTTTAAAGTCCCCGACAGTGGTTGTCATTACTACCTCTTGAGGAAGTTTATTCCATAAATCAATCAATCTCTTTCTGTAAAGAAGTGCTTCCTCAAATTATTCTTGAATCTACTACCCTTCAGCTTGACCCCTTGTTCTTGAATTTTTCATTTTATGTAAAATACCCACAGCCTCAGTTTTACTAAGCCCTTTAATGTACTTGAAAGTTGCTATCATATCACCTCTTTCCCTTCTCTCCTCTAAGCTATACATATTTAGATAATTTAGCCTATCCTGGTAAGTTTTATTTTTTAGACCATGTACCATTTTGGTAGCCCTCCTTTGCACAGATTTAAGTTTGTTGATATCCTTCTGAAGATATGGCCTCCAGAACTGCACACAATACTCAAGATGAGGCCAAACTAATGATCTATAAAGTGGCATAAGAACCTTACTATTTCTGCTGCAAATACCTCTACTAATACATCCAAGCATTCTGCTGGCCTTACTCACTGCAGTAATACATTGTTTACTAAATTTTAAATCATCTGAAATAATAATTCCCAAGTCCTGTTCCTCATTTGTAATAGTCAGTAAAGTGTCATTGGGCTCCATGTACTAAAGCATCAATTTTTTCGCCGACAACGTGTCTTCTCGACTCGCTCTAACTCGCAGCTAGCGAGATGTTGCCCGCCCGCCATATGTACTAAAAACTATTAAAAAAAAAAGGCACGTCTAATCCGCATCGAGCACTGGCGAATGATTCATACATATGACGCCTCGCTATTTGCGAATGTACTATTAATCGCTTACAACCTGTCAGTCATGTTTGTCCCACGTGACTGCAAGGTGTCAGAAACGTCAGCTTTGTCGCGGGAACATATTGCAGCACTATATAAACTCAATTTAATAAAGTTTTTCAGACTGCATATTTCAAGAACTTGAAGCTTTACTGACTGTTATTCTTATCGATAAATAAGTATGGCTATTTCTCGATCTGATTCACAGTCCAAATCGAAGAATCCCCACTTCTCACATCAGCAGAACCTGGTTCTTGTCGATATGGTGCTAGACTCGTATGACTATTTATTTGGTTGTCGTGCGAAGCAAACTTCTAGTATCCGTAAAAAAAGTATATGGACCCGGATAAGTGATGCTGTCAGTGCTCAGGGACCTGGGAAAAAGGACGTTGACCAAATAAAAAAACGGTACAACGACATCAAACGATTTGCAAAAGCCAAATTGGCAAAAGAAAAAAATTCAACTCGTGCTACCGGAGGTGGAACAGCTTATGTCGCTGATCTTAATGATTACGAGCAGAGACTGGTGCAGCGTCTAGGCCCAGAAGTAATCGTCGGGATCACAGATGATTGTGATAGCGACCTAAGAGGTAAAACATTTATCGAATTACTATTATTTAAATTGAATGTTGATCATATTGTAATTATCCATTAGAGTTGGTTTATACAAATATCTATCTTGTAAAGATATTTTGTCAAATCAATTTTTTGGTGCGTCAATTTTGATTAAGTTAAATCAATGCAGATTACTGCTAGATTTTTGTATAGCTTAACCAATAACGTATGTAATGTAATATTCATCATCACAGATGATTGTGATAGCGACCGAAGATGTAAATCATTTATCGAATTACTATTATTTAAATTGAATGATGATCATATTGTAATTATCCATTAGAGTTGGTTTATCCAAATATCTATCTTGTAAAGATATTTTTTCAAATCAATTTTTTGGTGCGTCAATTTTGATTACGTTAAATCAATGCAGATTACTGCTAGATTTTTGTATAGCTTAACCAATAACGTATGTAATGTAATATTCATGATCACAGATGATTGTGATAGCGACCGAAGATGTAAAACATTAATATAATTACTATTTTTTAAATTGACTGATGATCATATTGTAATTTTCCAGTGGAGTCGGTTTATAAAAATATTTAACATTTAATTATATTTTGGAAAATCAATATTTATTGGCGCCAATTTTGATTATGCAGAATATAGTCCTATTACTGCTTTATTTTTGTATCGCTTTAAAAATAACAATTCTTATTTAATTTACTTCATTATCTTGATATCCTTTGATGAAAAGCATATTTAGAACTGCTTACTAGCTAATTGAAAATAGACGCCTTTAATGGAAGTAAATTTCGATCTATTTTAAAATCTTATTTTCTTTCTGACTGATGAACAAATCTTTTGTGGTTTAATGTCCCTATTCATCAAATCAAAAGCTGCGTCAAACAATGTTATTGCTATGTGAGCTCTGTATTCAACGATCGTTTGCAAATACAGTGCTATATTTTTGTAGACAAATTTTAGTTTTAATACTATTTTTTTTAAAATGATAATAAAATGCATATACACCTGCATAGTATAAACCTACAAATTCCCAAAAACAAACGTTACAGTATACATTAGACAAGCATGTATACAGACAAAAACATATACACTTATACATGCAGATACACACACACTAATATTATACACTTACACATGCAGATACACACTCCCAACATTAGTGTATATATATTATCAAGATATTGTTTTTTCAGCGGATTAATGAGTGTTTAAATGCTATTATTTTAAAAATCTTGAATAGTTGGTTTCACATAAAACAATAGTCCTGTGTTTATGTAATCTTTCATTCTATTCATTATTCTTTCATTCTATTCATTCTATTCATTCTATTCATTCATTCAACTATTTTATTATGTATCAACAAGCTGTTATAAGTAGTCTTTGAACTTGTCATTTAATTAGCAAATGAGCAGACGACTCTTTTTCGTTTACAGTTAATTGTTAACAAGGTAATTAAATGACAAGTTCAAATAACACTTATAACAGCTTGTTGATACATAATACAATGAATGAATAGAATTAATTAATAGAATAGAATGAATAATGAATAGAATGAAAGATTACATAAACACAGGACTATTGTTTTATGTCAAACAAAGTACTCAACAATTTTTAAATAATAGAAACAAGCTTTACAAAACAGTTTCAATACAAACAACCTTGAGTGTCTACAAATTTTTTTACTGTCCTTGAATCAAATTTGAATTAATGTTTGTTTAATATTAAACATTGGTTAGTCTGTAGATATTTACTTTTTTAATTTTTACATTCAAATTGTTCAACCTGGATACTATTGTGTGTGCTACACTGTCCCTTTCAATAACCACTATTTAAAATTTAAAATATCAGTTGTTTATTAATCTTCTATGGATCTAAACATGAATAACGATTAATTTTATTTATCTCTTAACAGCTCGACCACAATCCGTGACAGCTAGGGGTGGTGATGACCCTGCTTCAGCCATTCCATCAACCTCCTCTGGGACGTCGATGACAAGTGGTGGTGTCCCTACTGGACAATCGATACGAAGCACATCATCTGCTAGCCATACCTTTTTATCAGCTGATACACTTCCAGATATCAGGACCAGCACCCCTGAAACAAGTGTTGGTAGAGGTACAGGTAAACAATATATTTTCATTTTTTCCATTCTCCACTGGTCATACTGGTCAAAGCTAACCGAAATTCGCTTTCTCTCAAAAAATCTAATTACTTGAATTCCATTTTTTTTTGTTTTCTTTTAAAAGCGTGGTAGTGTTTGCTCACTTAGGCCATATAGATAACATTGATTTATTTTTATTTTTTTATTTTGGATTTTTCACAAAAGAAATTTTATGTTAATATATATATATATATATATATATATATATATATTTTTATCATAGCTGACCTTGGACATCTTTTTCGGACCATGACGGGAAGTTCTCCACGGTTGTTTGATGGTGAGAATATGTACTATTAATACATTACTTTTTTTTTTATTTTTCTTCTTATACATAAATATCAAGATAGCAACATCTTCAAATATATTTAAATTTTTTGAGATATAAAGATATATATTTATATAAATTAAAATATATATATCGCTATCTATCTATATATATATATATATGTATATATATATACACATTTATATATATAGATAGATATATTTCAAATTTTAGATCATAAAAAGGCATCAATCACTCGTCATTTGAAATTAAAATGAGCATTTAATAATACAAAAGCTTCATTAAATTTTCTAAAAAAAAAAAACATGAAAGATTATTTAATTTTGTGTTATGAACAGCTGAATTTTAGTTACAAATGACCAGTGAGTGCTGCCTTTTTTCCATAGTACATCCTGACAGCTGCTATATATTTTTTGGTTTTTTTTTTAATATATATATATATATTTATATATATATACATTATATTTTTATATAGATATTAAAATCTTAATATATTCATATATATTTATTTTTTTCTTTTTAATTATCACAGATACAGAAGAGTCATCGAGGGAGGTAATCTTAAACCTGGTTGCTGTACAACCAGAAAGACCTGAGGAGGAGGAACTTCAATCCAGAGATCATGGAAGTGAGACCCCAGAATTTTTGGATGATATCATGGATGCACAACCAATGGAGATCCATCAACCTGTCCCTGATGAATCCGAAGTACAAGAACCAACAATTCAAGGAAATGTACAGCCAGCAGAACCACAATCTAATGAAAGACCAGTGGTACCTGGGAACAATGAAATTGAAGAAGTGGATGATGTCTGTCTCAATGAAATGATCTCTCTTGCTAGACAATATAGGGTGGATCATAGAGAGTTACAGAATGTTATAATCGCACACCTGGACCGAAGTGCATCATTAGCAGAAAGACAATTGCAGTTAGACAGAGAGAGGTTTGATTGGCAGAGGCGAATGGACGAGGAGCACAACGAACAGATAAACCATTCATTACGCCTCGCAGAACAAACAATGAATTCTCTCCTGTCCATTATTCGAGAAAGACAGGGTCCTTCTGAACCCAATAGGCCAGGACAGTAGTGATAGACATCTTTATTAATTGTATTAATAACTTAAGTTTATACTGTTTTTGATGTTGCACTTTTTAATTTATTTTATATTTTTGTTCAAAATATATTTCTATTTTCGAGTTCCACAAATATTTTTACAAATAATTTTTGGTGTTTTTTATTAAAATTTTAAAAAAAAGAATGAATCCAATTTTTTTTTCATTGAAATTTTTTTTTATTGCTTACAATATATTTTTTTTATATGAAATGGTAAAAAAACAAAAAAAAAAATTCGATTTTTATACCAAACAATCATCATCCCTTATTTTTTGGATGTTTCAAAATTTGTAAAAAAATGTTTTCAAAATAAAATATAGAAAGTGCTTTAAAAGATTTATTTAAAAAAAAAAACTAAATGCCATATTTCTTGTACAAAAAATCAACTTGCTCCATCAACATTCCCATTGTAGACCTAATTTTTGTCAATTTAATTTTGAAGTAATCATCCAAAAAAGTTTGTGTGCTTTCATCAATTTTTTCTTCAAAAACTTCTATACCTTAAAATAAATAAAAATAAATTAAATTTACATATTAATCACATAACAAAATAGAAATAATATATTGATATCTGTATATACCTTCATTTTCTTTGGGAGGTATGATATCCATATCATTTTCTGTCTGCACAATTTTTTCCTCTAATGTGTAAACATCGCTTGAACCAGAGGCTAAAGTAAAATAAATAAATCAAATTTTAACTTTTTAATTTATTGTTTTTACAATTATTCGATTTTTGCCAAAGGTAACTAAATAAAATACCTTTGTCAATCAGATTTTTTTTAGGAGGAACCATGTTTTGTCCAATATCATTACTTGTTGCGTATACCATGCCATCCAATTCTATTTCCACTTGTACCGCTTTGTCCAAAGATTGACCTTTTTATAAATATATAAAAAATTTAAATTAAAATTACATTATTTTTTCAATATTTCACTTCCCTAAAAAACAAAGATTCTAATACCTCTTCCAAGATTAGTATCATCATCTTTTGGGCATGGCTCATCGACCTCAAGATCAAAATAATAATTATGTTCTTTTTCAACGGATGGAATTTCTTCATAAGAACATCCAGGGATATCTAAATGTGCATTAGATTATTAAACATAATTTTTTTTTAATTATTAGTTATTTTATTTACAATTTATAAAACCTTGTTAACCCTGTTCTATCGTTATGTACCTTTTTGAGTGTTGACAGCCATTTTTTTCACTGCTCTGTTATTTTTGGTCGTCATTGGTATGTCCATAAGTGTCAAAGGAAGGGGTGGTGAAGTGATCCCACTATTTGGCGTTTCAATCCTTATTTCTCGTAAATAACGTGGAATTTTTTGAGTTTTTGATTTTGATTTTTTCATATCTGTTTGTAAAAATTGACTTTATTTTTATAGTTGTAATGATTAATAGATGTTAATTTTCATTTCATATATGCAAGTTGAAGATATACTAAAAACAAACATTTTCTTGATTAATAATACTAAAAATATATGATTAAATCGATTATCGAATGCTATTATCAATGTAAAATTGGATTTTGAGATATCTTGATGTCAATATTATTAATTTAATGCTTATTAGACAGTACATTCTAGTTTAATCAACAAGTATATAGCTTACTTAAAGGTGAATACCTTTAGAAAAAAAATAAGATACTATAAACAAGGTGCGAAAAATTAAATAACAGTCTATTAAAGCTAAAGGAACAATGAACATAATTTTTGTCTTTCAATGTTCAGATAGAAAAGTTTTAACAGAATACTGAAAGTCAAATGTGTTGTCCCTTGTTCCTACTATTATTGCAAATAAATCAATGGTGAAAGGTAAAAGATGACGCAGTTATTGGACTTACTATCAATAACGTTTACAATTGAAACTTACTATCAGTAACACTAAACATTTATACTTACAGTTTCTTATTAGTCGTTTAATTGAATTGTAATACTTAGGCCTAGATTTGGAGTTTGGCGGTAGATGGGTTGTTAACGCTACGTGGGCTTTTTTCTGGCCGCACCATAAATTTAACTCTGGTATCGAGAGTCCAAAAAAATGCTGCGTTAGGCTCCAAAAAAGGAGCGTAGAGCATTTTTACCGCAAATGCAACTCTCGATACCAGAGTTGCTTACGGACGCGGCCAGCCTCAAAAACGTGCTCGTGCACGATTCTCCCATAGGAAACAATGGGGCTGTTTGAGCTGAAAAAAAACCTAACACCTGCAAAAAAGCAGCGTTCAGCTCCTAACGCAGCCCCATTGTTTCCTATGGGGAAACACTTCCTACGTCTGCACCTAACACTCTAACATGTACCCCGAGTCTAAACACCCCTAACCTTACACTTATTAACCCCTAATCTGCCGCCCCCGCTATCGCTGACCCCTGCATTTTATTATTAACCCCTAATCTTCCGCTCCGTAAACCGCCGCAACTTACATTATCCCTATGTACCCCTAATCTGCTGCCCCTAACACCGCCGACCCCTATATTATATTTATTAACCCCTAATCTGCCCCCCTCAACGTCGCCGACACCTGCCTACACTTATTAACCCCTAATCTGCTACTATAATAAAGTTATTAACCCCTAATCCGCCTCACTAACCCTATCATAAATAGTATTAACCCCTAATCTGCCCTCCCTAACATCGCCGACACCTAACTTCAATTGTTAACCCCTAATCTGACGACCGGAGCTCACCGCTACTATAATAAATTAATTAAACCCTAAAGCTAAGTCTAACCCTAACACTAACACCCCCCTAAATTCAATATAATTTACATCTAACGAAATTAATTATCTCTTATTAAATAAATTATTCCTATTTAAAGCTAAATACTTACCTGTAAAATAAATCCTAATATAGCTACAATATAAATTATAATTATATTATAGCTATTTTAGGATTAATATTTATTTTACAGGCAACTTTGTAATTATTTTAACCAGGTACAATAGCTATTAAATAGTTAAGAACTATTTAATAGTTACCTAGTTAAAATAATAACAAAATTACCTGTAAAATAAATCCTAACCTAAGTTATAATTAAACCTAACACTACCCTATCAATAAATTAATTAAATAAACTACCTACAATTACCTACAATAAAACCTAACACTACACTATCAATAAATAAATTAAATACAATTGCTACAAATAACTACAATTACATAAACTAACTAAAGTACAAAAAATAAAAAAGAACTAAGTTACAAAAAAAAAAAAAATATTTACAAACATAAGAAAAATATTACAACAATTTTAAACTAATTACACCTACTCTAAGCCCCCTAATAAAATAACAAAGACAAATAACAAAGGTAGGAATATTCTGATTGGCTGATGGAATCAGCCAATCAGATTGAGCTCGCATTCTATTGGCTGTTCCGATCAGCCAATAGAATGTGAGCTCAATCTGATTGGCTGATTGGATCAGCCAATCGGATTGAACTTGATTCTGATTGGCTGATTCCATCAGCCAATCAGAATATTCCTACCTTAATTCCGATTGGCTGATAGAATCCTATCAGCCAATCGGAATTCGAGGGACGCCATCTTGGATGACGTCCCTTAAAGGAACCGTCATTCGTCGGGAGACGCAGAAAGAAGAGGATGGATCCGCGTTGGCTGCTTCAACATGGACCCGCTCCGCACCGGATGGAAGAAGATCGAAGATGCCGCTTGGATGAAGATGTTTGCCGGTCCGGATGTCCTCTTCTTGCCGGATAGGAGGAAGACTTTGGAGCCTCTTCTGGACCTCTTCAGCACCGGATGCCAGGACGGATCGGTGATACCTGTTGAGGTGAAGACAAGGTAGGAAGATCTTCAGGGGCTTAGTGTTAGGTTTATTTAAGGGGGGTTTGGGTTAGATTAGGGGTATGTGGGTGGTGGGTTGTAATGTTGGGGGGGGGTATTGTATGTTTTTTTTTACAGGCAAAAGAGATAATTTTCTTGGGGCATGCCCCGCAAAGGGCCCTGTTCAGGGCTGGTAAGGTAAAAGAGCTTTTAACTCTATTAATTTAGAATAGGGTAGGGCATTTTTTTATTTTGGGGGTCTTTGTTATTTTATTAGGGGGCTTAGAGTAGGTGTAATTAGTTTAAAATTGTTGTAATATTTATCTTATGTTTGTAAATATTTTTTTATTTTTTGTAACTTAGTTATTTTTTATTTTTTGTACTTTAGTTAGTTTATGTAATTGTAGTTATTTGTAGCAATTGTATTTAATTTATTTATTGATAGTGTGGTGTTAGGTTTTATTGTAAGTAATTGTAGGTATTTTATTTAATTAATTTATTGATAGGGTAGTGTTAGGTTTAATTATAACTTAGGTTAGGATTTATTTTACAGGTAATTTTGTTATTATTTTAACTAGGTAACTATTAAATAGTTCTTAACTATTTAATAGCTATTGTACCTGGTTAAAATAATTACAAAGTTGCCTGTAAAATAAATATTAATCCTAAAATAGCTATAATATAATTATAATTTATATTGTAGCTATATTAGGATTTATTTTACAGGTAAGTATTTAGCTTTAAATAGGAATAATTTATTTAATAAGAGATAATTAATTTCGTTAGATTTAAATTATATTTAACTTAGGGGGGTGTTAGTGTTAGGGTTAGACTTAGCTTTAGGGGTTAATCCATTTATTATAGTAGCGGTGAGCTCCGGTCGTCAGATTAGGGGTTAATAATTGAAGTTAGGTGTCGGCGATGTTAGGGAGGGCAGATTAGGGGTTAATACTATTTATGATAGGGTTAGTGAGGCGGATTAGGGGTTAATAACTTTATTATAGTAGCGCTCAGGTCCGCTTGGCAGATTAGGGGTTAATAAGTGTAGGCAGGTGTCGGCGACGTTGAGGGGGGCAGATTAGGGGTTAATAAATATAATATAGGGGTCGGCGGTGTTAGGGGCAGCAGATTAGGGGGACATAAGGATAACGTAGGTGGCGGCGCTTTGCGGTCGGCAGATTAGGGGTTAATTATTGTAAGTAGCTGGCGGCGACGTTGAGGGGGGCAGGTTAGGGGTTAATAAATATAATACAGGGGTCGGCGGTGTTAGGGGCAGCAGATTAGGGGTACATAAGGATAACGTAGGTGGCGGTCAGCAGATTAGGGGTTAAAAAAATTTAATCGAGTTGCGGCGATGTGGGGGGACCTCAGTTTAGGGGTACATAGGTAGTTTATGGGTGTTAGTGTACTTTAGGGTACAGTAGTTAAGAGCTTTATGAACCGGCGTTAGCCCAGAAAGCTCTTAACTCCTGCTTTTTTTCTGCGGCTGGAGTTTTGTCGTTAGAGCTCTAACGCTCACTTCAGAAACTACTCTAAATACCGGAGTTAGGAAGATCCCATTGAAAAGATAGGATACGCAATTGACGTAAGGGGATCTGCGGTATGGAAAAGTCGCGGCTGAAAAGTGAGCGTTAGACCCTTTTTTGAGTGACTCCAAATACCGGCGGTAGCCTAAAACCAGCGTTAGGAGCCTCTAATGCTGGTTTTCACGGCTACCGCCAAACTCTAAATCTAGGCCTTAGTTTCCCTACGCCTCAAATCGCTGTACTTTCTTAGGCATTGACGTCTTGTCCTTTTTATCTTTGATACTCTATACATCCTTCTTATCATTTCGTATATAATATGATCACGACTGTCCTGCTTTACCAATCGAACTCCTCCCATACGATGAGGAAAATATCGTTCCATTGCATATACCAGAATGACTATTTCTCCAGCTGTGAAAGGCTCCGTTAGCGACATGTTAGTATCTGACGTCACAACTATACTTGTCAATCAAATTGACGCATGGCTATTTTTACAATGTAGCATTATTTTTTGTTGAATCTTTATTTTTCTAATACAATGTAACATGAATAATATTGTTGATCCGACTAACCATTAATAACAAGAATTATATTAAATTTCTGTTGGAACGATACATTTTGCATGAGGAATGAACAATGACGATATAAATATATCGTCATGGATAATTTGTTTTTTAGTACATCACTATATCTTAGGTTATTGACCACAGATAACACTACTAATATATATATTCTGAAATTTTGTGATTCATTTATATTTGATACAATTACTATGTAACAAAATCACTGGTTAAATGTAGAATAGTAAGTCTAATATGTAACCTTTTGAATAGATAAATGTTGAACTTTTTTAGTTATGTAAATATATTAGTTGTATTAGGATAGAAATAGTTATAATTCTTATTCTTGTTGCCTTTTGAACTTAAAATAAATTGTTATATTATTTTCATTAAAAAAAAATTCTGTTTCATGTATTTTTTGGGTGTGACCAATGCAAATAAGGTTTGTTTAGAAAAAGGGCTACAAAGAAATAACAATATGATGATTTTATTTGAAAAAAAATAACACATAACTGCAGAACACAATTTACATACAAGAGGAAAAAATTGGTCGAGAAAGATCAATCGTCAAAATATTGGTTAGAAACCATATCCCTTGTGGCCATGCCACGTCTATTTGTGTTTTCTCTGAAAATTTCTTCTGGAAAGTCATTAAAAGGCATGGCAATATCGTCATCAATGGGGCATCCTCTTTTGGTGGCAATATTATGCAAGACACAGCAAACTAAGATGATTCTTGCTACTTTTTCTGTAGAATACTGCATTGCACCGCCAGATCTGTCCAGACATCGGAACCTCATTTTCAACAATCCAAAAGTCCTTTCAATGACACCCCTTGTGCTCTTGTGTGCTTCATTAAAACAAATATGTTTCCGGAGTTGGGGGTTATTATAGGGTGTCAGAAGCCATTCATAGCAAGGGTAACCGGCATCCCCTGTAATTAAAAAAAAAAATATTGATGTAAGTCATTCCAAAAAGACAAAATAATTTTTATTAGTTATTGAGGCTAGCGTCAAATTAGTATAAATTTATAGTAACAAATTAAAAATGTAATTATATAATGTGTTTTTTTTTTATTTATTTATATATCCTTTGTTGAAAAAATAGCAATGCACATGTGTGAGCCAATCACACAAGGCCTCTAGGTGCAGCAACCAATCGGAAGCTATTGAGCATATATCTAGATATGATTTTCAGCAAGTGATATAAAAAGAATAAAAAGTCAATTTGAAAGTCGTTTAAAATTACATGCTCTTTAAAAATCCTTAAAATTTTTTTTTTGAGTTCAATTCAAGCTTACCTAATAACCATCCCTCTGGCATTTCCCCTTTTTCGAATTTTTGGTACAGTCCAGTCTGCCGCAGGATATAAGCGTCATGGCAGGAGCCAGGGTAATTTGATCTCACGCTGATTATTCTCATTTTGGGGTCACAAACCATCTGTACATTCAAGGAATGGCAGGACTTTCGGTTGCGGTAAATCTCCTCCCGTAACCGTGGCAGTCGAACTGCAATATGGGTACAGTCTATTGCCCCAAGAACATTTGGCATTCCAGCCACACTGTAGAATTGCGACTTTATCGATTGCCACTCTTCTGAGGTAGATGGTAGACAAACATATTCGGGGAATATATGCATGAGTGCATCGATAACTTTGGAAAGATGACGAGAAAAGGCAGACTGACTGAAACCAATGATGACGCTGGACACTGCCTGAAATGATCCGGTGGCAAAAAAGTGCAAGGCAGCAAGAAACTTGAGTATTCCGGGAATGGCCCTTGAACAAGCCGTCACAGGCTCTAGAAAATGTGCTATTTGAGCATATAAAGACAATATTGAATGTCGATCCAGACGGAACCTTTGAATAACCTCTCGATCGGAAAGGGCATCTAAAGGAACCCGAGGAAGGAATACCCGCTGTACTCGTAATCGCCTTCTTCGAACCGGATTTGGGGCATCAGGTTGACGAATTTGCCTTCTACCCCTCATTTGCATCAGACGAATAATATAAAGTTGAAGAAGTGTCTCCATAATGGCTAACAGGATCAAAAGTGAGTAACCATTCAATTGTACACCTCTTTTAAATCAGTTGTAGGCGTTGATCTGATAGACCCTATTGTTTATTATGGTGCTCGCCACCTATTAGCTGGCGAGGGATTTTTAACGAGGTAGGTGCGGATAAATTCACGAGCGTATAAATAGATAGTTTAGTAATTACTGTTTTGTGCGAGATTTATGTCGAGCGAGTATTTTCTAGCTACAAAAAAGACGAGAATTCAAGATTTGTGGGCAAGTTCGCTCGACGTTTGTTAATATAAGGTTTTCAATGGATTCGTGGGATAGTACATACGGTTATTGATCTGCACGCAGAAATTTAGACGGAAATAGTGACGAAGACCTCGCAGACAGCTTAGTACATGGAGCCCATTGAGTCTGTAATTAACATTTGGATTTTTCTTCCCTAAATGCATTATTTTACACTTTGCTGTGTTAAACCTTAGATCCCAGTCGTTTGTCCAATCCTCCACTTGTTGTATATCACTTCTCATTTTGTCTTCCCCCCCTGAAACATCCACTCAGTTACAAATTTTTGTATCATCTGCAAAGAGACATACTTTCCGCTGTATCCCTTTGCTTATGTCACATATGTATAATAATATAATAATAATAATTTGCAATTTACTTTTCTCCCTGTGAGACTCAAAGCACTTTACAAATATATCAACATAAAAACATAAAAGTTAGGAGTTTCTGAAGGTCAGAAAAGTGGACTGAATGCCTGATGGAAGAGGTGGGTCTTTAGCTTTTTTTAAAAAGTCTATAAGGACAGTGCCTCTCTGATTGCGCACGGTAAAGAGTTCCAGAAAGTAGGGACAGCATGGACGAAGGCTCTGGAGACTGAGTTTGTCCTTATTCTTGGCACTGAGAGGAGGGATGTGTTGGCTGACCTAAGTGAGCGGGATGGGATGTAGGGTGTCAGGAGCTCTTTTAGGTACTGTGGGCCTTGGTTGTTTAAGGTTTGTAAGGTCAGCGGCCAATTTTAAAATATGTTCGCAATTTAATTGGAAGCCAATGCAGGGAGTGGAGAACAGGTGTTATGTGACAGGAGCGAGTTTGATTGGTCAGTAGTCTGGCTGCTGCGTTTTGTACCGTCTGCATTTAATAACTAGTACATTAATAATAAACCTATATGAGTTGGAGGATTGTGGGTATATTGTGCATGTGTGTATATACTGTTATAGATAATCCAATATGTAGTAGCGCCGTACAGAGCACGGTATGCTTAGAGACCAATGTGAATGATCACATAGATGAATGAAATCCCAAAAGGTAAAAAATACAAAAATCTTTATTCCAAAGTTAAAAACAGACAAGCCAAATCGCCAGCAACAAACACAACCTTCAGGTTGAAAAATAGAACAGGTTCATACAATTAATATTGTATTTGAATAGTTCACATGCTACTGTACGCGTTTTAGTTCTAAAAATGTGATTACCCAGTACCAAATATATTCTATATTAATAACATATTTGTTACAGTGTGGTTGCAATATTAGAAGTAAAGCCATTCAGTACTTTACTGAATATAAACTTGCTTTGATAACATTTCTAATATTGGGATCACACAATAGCAAATGTGTTCTATTTTAAAAACATGTTTGGTATAGTGCAATTGTGATAGAAATGTATCAAAGTATTGTAACAGTACTGAATTGCTTTATTTCTAATATTGTGTACACACTGTAATAAACATGTTATTTATATAGAATATGTTTGGTACAGTGAGGTTGTGATAGTACAACTAAAATACGTACAGCACAGTGTGAACTTATAGCAGCTACACAAGCACAATATTAAAGGGATACTAAAGCCATTTTTTTTCTTTTATGATTCAGATACAGCATGCAATTTTAAGTAACTTTCTAATTTATAATCAATTTTTCTTCGTTCTCTTGCTATCTTTATTTGAAAAAGCAGGAATCTAAGAAGCCGGCTTATATTTGGTTCAGCATCTTGGTTGCGCTTGCTGATTAGTGGCTAAATGTACTCACCAATGGGCTGGCTTCTTAAAGATAGCAAGAGAAGTAAGAAAATTTGATAATAGGGGGCATATTTATTAAAGTCTGGCGGACCTGATCCGACAGTGCGGATCTGGTCCGGCAGACTTCGCTGAATACGGCGAGCAATAAGCTCGCCGTATTCAGCATTGCACCAGCAGCTCACAAGAGCTGCTGGTGCAACGCCACCCCCTGCAGACTCGCGGCCAATGGGCCGCCAGCAGGGGGTGTCAATCAACCCGATCGTACTCGATCGGGTTGATTTCCGGCGATGTGTGTCCGCCTGCTCAGAGCAGGCGGACAGGTTATGGAGCAGCGGTCTTTGTGACTGCTGTTTCTGGCGAGTCTGCAGGCTCGCCAGAAGCACGGGGCATCAAGCTCCATACGGAGCTTGATACATATGCCCCTAGGAGTAAATTCAAAAGTTGCATAAAATTGCATGCTCTATCTGAATCATGAAAGAAAAAATGTGGGTTTAGTATTCCTTTAAGAAAGCTGTCAATTCCAAGAAAACACACATTTTACATAGAAAAAAGCTTTAGTAAAATAAAAAAGCATCTGCTACTGTTTTCTATGGGATATTAATATCCTCTATATAAAAAGAAAAGAACACACTAAAAGTTAAAAGTTTCGGATCTTTTCCAGATAAGCCCCGCCAGTAATGCAAAAAGTGCACGCGCGAAAAGTTAAGCCCGCCACTTTTGCCAGCTCCAATGTAATGCACGCACGCAACCTTGACGTATTACAAATTTGCATAAAAACAATGAACTTTCTGACGCTTCCGACTGTCGTTCATGACAAGGAGACAGCAATACTTTTTTTGCAAATACACGGAGTGATACATCAGCAACGTTTATGCAACAATGGCCACAAAATGACGCTTTCAACAGGTGGAGGTGTAATGCACGACAGTGTCGTCAAGAAATCGCTCTTCGAAAGGGAACTTGGCTGGAGCGGTCTAGGATGGAGTTCAGGACAGTAAATTATCTATTGGCCACACGACCGCTGTTGACTGGAAGAACTTTCTTCGAGAAATTTGTGCCTGGCGGCTTTTGCAGAATCCAACAATTGTCGGCGGCCCTGGTCTACACGTCGAGATCGATGAAACGCTAATATCTCGCCGTAAAAACCACGCAGGGCGAGTTCTTCCCCGGCAGTGGATTTTCGGAGGGATCTGTCGGGAGAGTAAAGAAGTGTTCATGTATGCAGTGCCAGATCGAACTGCGGACACTCTGCTGGACACAATCCATGCCTGCATCGCTCCCGGCTCAATCATCATTTCCTATATGTGGGCATCATACCAAGGAATTCAAAGCATTATTTCAATGAATTATACTCATCAAACGGTTAATCATACCGTAAACTTTGTGGATCCAACGACTGGAGCTCACACACAAACCATCAAATCTTTCTGGCACGTCTACAAGATGCAGAATAAGCGCCAATGCGGCACACACAGATCTTTAGTGGACAGCTACTTGTGTGAGTTCGTTTGGAGGCAAAGGTACCGAAATACGGACCTTTTCATGCAAATTATGAATGACCTGTCCCAATTTCACCCTCTTAAATAAAAAAAAAGTACAAGTTACAAGTTTCAATGTAACCTCTTCAATAAAAAATAAACCTACAAGCAGGGCCGGATTTACATCTCAGGTGGCTGTAGGCACCTTTTTTTTTTTTTATTACTGACAGGCAGGCGTCCCTCACTGCAAGGCGCCTGTAGGCACATGCCTACTGTGCCTAATGGGAAATCCGGCCCTGCCTACAAGTTTCATATCCTCCCCTCTTCAATAAAAAAAAAAAGGACACGTTTCATTTCACCCTCTGCAATACAAAATAAAACAGTTTCATGTCACCCTCTTCAATACAAAGTTTCATATCCATACAAAATAAAACAGTTTCATGTCACCCTCTTCAATACAAAGTTTCATATCCTCCACTCTTCAATAAAAGTACAAGTTTAATTTCACAAGTACAAGTTTAATTTCACAAGTACAAGTTTAATTTCACAAGTACAAGTTTAATTTCACAGTGTTCAATAAAAAATACACGTACAAGTTTCATATCTTCTTTTTTAAAATGTTTTTGGGGTGACGGGGCTTAACTTTTTGGCGGGGCTTATCTGGAAAAGATCCAAAGTTTCTTGAAATAACAAAATTACTTGAAATACTAAATATAGTATTTTACAGTGTATTACGTTCATATAACAAACTACATATACAATACATGTACAATATACCCACAAACCCTCAGCTCCTATAGGCTTATTACTAAGTTGTTGTTTTTTGTTCTTTATTAACAATGGTGTTCGCACACATATATCTGTGTTATATGGGAGATTCATGGACTTTATGGGAGTAACCGGTATTTTAATGGGGAAACATTTCTGGGAGTTTTTTAAAATAATACTTTTTTCACACATACCTCTTTTACCACCCTTTCAGTGGCAAGATTTTCAGTTGTAAGAAATCTTCTTAATGTACAGTGAAACTTAGTTTACATATCTATTACCTGAACTATTTTAACAGAAACTTTTTATGACAGCCTATTCTGTGTTGTGTAAACATGTTTTTTAAATCAGAAACCTCAGAGACAACCCAATACTGCCCAAAATTCTGCCCCACTTTCAGTCATGTGCACAGAACACATGGAAATCCAATTCATTTAATGAACACTAATGACAGCCTTTAAGTCTTGAATTGCATCCAGGAAATATAAAGATGTTTGCAATGCACATAGTACCTGTATTGTATAGCTGGTTTGTCCAACATTTATCTTTGAGGACTGGAGACAAGATTTTTGGATAATCCCTTTTTGTTTTTGTTCAGGGTTATCATATTGTGCGTGCTGAGCTTACATGTTCGTAAGAAAAATCTTTGTCAGTTTATAGAATAGTAAAAAAAATATTGCTCAAATCACATTTTTAAGCTGTTAAACTTTTACTTAAAGGAATAGTCTAGTCAAAATGAAACTTTTATGATTAATATAAAGCATGCAAGTTTAAGCAACTTTCTAATTTACTCCTAAGCTTAGGAGCCTGCCCATTTTCGGTTTAGCACCTAGGTAGAACTTTCTGATTGGTGTCTAAATGTAGCCACCAATCACCAAGCGCTACCCATGTTCTGATCCAAAAATGGGCCATCTCCTATGCTTAAATTGAAATAAAGATAGCGTTGCTGCTCCTTCAATAAAGAATACCAAGATAATGAAGCAAAATTGATAATAAAAGTAAATTAGAAAGTTGCTTAAAGTTGCATGCTCTATCTGATTCATGAGAGTTAAATTTTGACTAGACTATACCTTTAAAGGGACATGAAACCCATTTTTATTTTTTCTGATTCAGATATAGCATACATTTTTAAACAACTTTCCAATTTACTTTTATTATAAATTTTGCTTCATTATCTTGGTATTCTTTATTGAAGGAGCAGCAACGCACTACTGGGAACTAGCTGTACATATTGTTAAGCAAATGAAAAGAGGCAGCAATCAGCAGCTAGCTCTCAGCTCCTTAGCCTACCTAGAAATGTGTTTTTAAAGGGATATGAAACCCAATTTTTTTCTTTCATGATTCAAATAGAACATGCAATTTTCTAATTTACTCCTATTATCAAATTTTCTTCGTTCTCTTGGTATGCTTTGTTGAATGAGCAGCAATGCACTACTGGTTGCTGACTGAACACATGCGTGAGCCAATGACAATCAGTATATATATATGCAGCAACCAATCAGCAGCTAGAACCTAGGTTCTTTGCTGCTCCTGAGCTTTCCTATATAAACCTTTCATCAAAGGATAACAAGAGAAAGAAGCAAATTAAATAAGAAAATTGGAAAGTTCTTTAAAATTGTGTTCTCTATCTGAATCATGAAATAACATTTTGGGGTTTCATGTCCCTTTAGCAAACTTACGCCTAGATTTAGAGTTTGGCGTTAGCCGTCAAAACCAGCGTTAGGGGCTCCTAACGCTGGTTTTGGGCTACCGCTGGTATTTAGAGTCAGTCAGGAAAGGGTCTAACGCTTACTTTCCTGCCGCGACTTTTCCATACCGCAGATCCCCCTACACCATTTGCGTATCCTATCTTTTCAATGGGATCTTTCTAATGCCGGTATTTAGAGTCTTGGCTGAAGTGAGCGTTAGAAATCTAACGACAAGACTCCAGCCGCAGAGAAAAGTCAGGAGTTAAGAGCTTTCTGGGCTAACGCCGGTTCATAAAGCTCTTAACTACTGTGCTCTAAAGTACACTAACACCCATAAACTACCTATGTACCCCTAAACCGAGGCCCCCCCACATCGCCGCCACTCTAATAAAAATTTTTAACCCCTAATCTGCCGACCGCACACTGCCGCAACCTATGTTATCCCTATGTACCCCTAATCTGCCCTCCCTAACATCACCGAAACCTAACTTCAAGTATTAACCCCTAATCTGCAGACCGGACCTCGCCGCTACTATAATAAATTTATTAACCCCTAAAGCTAAGTCTAACCCTAACACTAACACCCCCCTAAGTTAAATATAATTATTATCTAACGAAATAAATTAACTCTTATTAAATAAATTATTCCTATTTAAAGCTAAATACTTACCTGTAAAATAAACCCTAATATAGCTACAATATAAATTATAATTATATTGTAGCTATTTTAGGATTTATATTTATTTTAGAGGCAACTTTGTATTTATTTTAACCAGGTACAATAGCTATTAAATAGTTATTAACTATTTAATAGCTACCTAGTTAAAATAATTACAAAATTACCTGTAAAATAAATCCTAACCTAAGTTACAATTAAACCTAACACTACACTATCAATAAATTAATTAAATAAACTACCTACAATTATCTACAATTAAACCTAACACTACACTATCAATAAATAAATTAAATACAAATAAATACACTAACTAAAGTACAAAAAATAAAAAAATAACTAAGTTACAAAAAATAAAAAAAGAACTAAGTTACAAAAAATAAAAAAATATTTACAAACATTATAAAAATATTACAACAATTTTAAGCTAATTACACCTACTCTAAGCCCCCTAAGAAAATAACAAAGCCCCCCAAAATAAAAAAATGCCCTACCCTATTCTAAAATAAAAAAGCTCTTTTACCTTACCAGCCCTTAAAAGGGCCTTTTTGCGGGGCATGCCCCAAAGAATTCAGCTCTTTTGCCTGGAAAAAAAAACATACAATACCCCCCCCCCAACATTACAACCCACATACCCCTAATCTAACCCAAACCCCCCTTAAATAAACCTAACACTAAGCCCCTGAAGATCTTCCTACCTTGTCTTCACCACTCCGGGTATCACCGATCGGTCCAGAGGAGGCTCCGAAGTCTTCATCCAAGCCCAAGCGGGGGCTGAAGAGATCCATCATCGGGGCTGAAGTCTTCTATCAAGCGGCGGCTGAAGAGGTCCATCATCGGGGCTGAAGTCTTCTATCAAGCGGCATCTTCAATCTTCTTTCTTCCGGATCCATCTTCATCCCGCCGACGCTGAACATCCATCCTGCCCGACGACTTCCCGACGAATGACAGTTCCTTTAAATGACGTCATCCAAGATGGCGTCCCTCAAATTCCGATTGGCTGATAGGATTCTATCAGCCAATCGGAATTAAGGTAGGAAAATTCTGATTGGCTGATGGAATCAGCCAATCAGATTGAGCTCGCATTCTATTGGCTGTTCCGATCAGCCAATAGAATGCAAGCTCAATCTGATTGGCTGATTGGATCAGCCAATCGGATTGAACTTGAATCTGATTGGCTGATGGAATTTTCCTACCTTAATTCCGATTGGCTGATAGAATCCTATCAGCCAATCGGAATTCGAGGGACGCCATCTTGGATGACGTCATTTAAAGGAACCGTCATTCGTCGGGAAGTCGTCGGGCAGGATGGATGTTCTGCGTCGGCGGGATGAAGATGGATCCGGAAGAAAGAAGATTGAAGATGCCGCTTGATAGAAGACTTCAGCCCCGATGATGGACCTCTTCAGCCGCCGCTTGATAGAAGACTTCAGCCCTGATGATGGACCTCTTCAGCCGTCGCTTGGATCAAGACTTCAGCCCGATGATGGACCTCTTCAGCCCGATGATGGATCTCTTCAGCCCCCGCTTGGGCTTGGATGAAGACTTTGGAGCCTCCTCTGGACCGATTGGTGATACCTGGCATGGTGAAGACAAGGTAGGAAGATCTTCAGGGGCTTAGTGTTAGGTTTATTTAAGGGGGGTTTGGGTTAGATTAGGGGTATGTGGGTGGTGGGTTGTAATGTTGGGGGGGGTATTGTATGTTTTTTTTTCCAGGCAAAAGAGCAGAAATCTTTTGGGCATGCCCCGCAAAAGGCCCTTTTAAGGGCAGGTAAGGTAAAAGAGCTTTTTTATTTTAGAATAGGGAAGGGCATTTTTTTATTTTGGGGGCTTTGTTATTTTATTAGGGGGCTTAGAGTAGGTGTAATTAGCTTAAAATTGTTGTAATATTTTTATAATGTTTGTAAATATTTTTTTATTTTTTGTACTTTAGTTAGTGTATTTATTTGTATTTAATTTATTTAATGATAGTGAAGTGTTAGGTTTAATTGTAACTTAGGTTAGGATTTATTTTACAGGTAATTTTGTAATTATTTTAACTAGGTAGCTATTAAATAGTTAATAACTATTTAATAGCTATTGTACCTGGTTAAAATAAATACAAAGTTGCCTGTAAAATAAATATAAATCCTAAAATAGCTACAATATAATTATAATTTATATTGTAGCTATATTAGGGTTTATTTTACAGGTAAGTATTTAGCTTTAAATAGGAATAATTTATTTAATAAGAGTTAATTTATTTCGTTAGATAATTATATTTAACTTAGGGGGGTGTTAGTGTTAGGGTTAAACTTAGCTTTAGGGGTTAATAAATTTATTATAGTAGCGGCGAGGTCCGGTCGGCAGATTAGGGGTTAATACTTGAAGTTAGGTGTCGGTGATGTTAGGGAGGGCAGATTAGGGGTTAATACTATTTATTATAGGGTTATTGAGGCGGGAGTGAGGTGGATTAGGGGTTAATACATTTATTATAGTAGTGGTGAGGTCCGGTCGGGGTTAATAATTGTAGGTAGGTGGCGGCGACGTTGGGGGCGGCAGGTTAGGGGTTAATAGATATTATGTAGGGGTCGGCGGTGTTAGGGGCAGCAGATTAGGGGTACATAGGGATAACGTAGGTTGCGGCAGTGTGCGGTCGGCAAATTAGGGGTTAAAATTTTTTATTAGAGTGGCGCCGATGTGGGGGGGCCTCGGTTTAGGGGTACATAGGTAGTTTATGGGTGTTAGTGTACTTTAGAGCACAGTAGTTAAGAGCTTTATGAACCGGCGTTAGCCCAGAAAGCTCTTAACTCCTGACTTTTCTCTGCGGCTGGAGTCTTGTCGTTAGATTTCTAACGCTCACTTCAGCCAAGACTCTAAATACCAGCGTTAGAAAGATCCCATTGAAAAGATAGGATACGCAAATGGCGTAGGGGGATCTGCGGTATGGAAAAGTCGCGGCTGGAAAGTGAGCGTTAGACCCTTTCCTGACTGACTCTAAATACCAGCGGTAGCCCAAAACCAGCGTTAGGAGCCCCTAACGCTGGTTTTGACGGCTAACGCCAAACTCTAAATCTAGGCGTAAGCAAATTAGATAGTAAAGTAAATTGGAAAGTTTTTTTAAATTATAAAAAGTACATTAATATAACCATGTTGGTTGTGCAAAACTAGGGAATAGGTAATAAAGGGATTATCTATCTTTTTAGACAATAACAATTCTGGAGTTAACTGTAACTTTAAGGCTGCTGCAGGAAAATCCTTTCAAATTAGCTGGATTCTCTCTCTTTTAACCCCACTGGGAGGTTGATTTATGTTTTTTCCCTACTTAAATTTTCAGTTTAGGCAACTGTTTCAACATGCCAAACCAGCTATTTAAAATGGCAAAAAGTTAAAGGATCTGTTTCTTAACATATTAAAGGGATTAAACACCAAAAATGTTATTGTTTAAAAACACCAAGACTACAAGTTGTGCGCTAAACTGAGTGCGTAAATAATGCAAATTTTTTTAGCAGTATCGCACTCTCCATAGCGCTGCCATTACAAGTTACACAAAAACCTTCTTTTGTTGTGCGTTATGGTGCATTAAGCTCAATACCGCACAAAATCCAAGGCTTGACTTGACGTGCTTGTGCACGTATTCCCCCATAGACATCAATAGACAGAAAGTGTTAGAAAAAAATTAACACCTGCGATCGTGGAATGGCAATCGCCATAATGCAATCCCCATTGATGTCTATGGGGAAAAGAAAGTTATGTAAAAACCTAACACCCTAAAATAAACCCCTAGTCTAAATACCCCTAATCCGCAGCCCCCCGACATCGCTGACACTAAATAAAGTTATTAACCCCTAAATCGCCGCCCCCGCATCGCTAACACCTAAATAAACCTATTAACCACTAAACCGCCGCCCCCTCCCCGATATCGCCAACACTAAATAAACCTATTAACCCCTAAACCACTGCCGCCCACATCGCTACTACTATAATAAAGCTACTAACCCCTAAACCGCCACCCCCGACATTGCCAACACTAAATAAACATATTAACCCCTAAACCGGGTATTACTATAATAAATCTATTAACCCCTAAACCTAACTATCCACTATACTTTAAATTAAATTTACAATATAACTATCTTAAAATAAATAAAAACTTACCTGTAAAATAAATAAAAAACTTACCTGTAAAATAAAAAAAAAACTAAGATTAAACTATAAATAAACCTAACATAACTATTTTAATAAAATAAAATAATCTAAAAATAAAATAAATAAATTACAAAATAAAAAAAAAAACTAACACTATAAAAAAAAAAACAAAAAAAAATCTTACATTAAAGGGACAGTCAAGTCCAAAAAAAACTTTCATGATTTATAGGGCATGTAATTTTAAACAACTTCCCAATTTACTTTTATCACCAATTTTGCTTTGTTCTTTTGGTATTCTTAGTTGAAAGCAAAACCTAGGAGGTTCATATGCTAATTTCTTAGACCTTGAAGACTGTATCTAATCTGAAAGCATTTTGAACACTAGAGGGCATTAGTTCATGTGTTTCATATAGATAACATTGAGTTCATGCACGTGAAGTGACCTAGGAGTGAGCACTGATTGGCTAAAATGCAATTCTGTCAAAAGAACTGAAATAAGGGGTCAGTCAGCAAAAGCCTATATACAAGGTAATTACAGAGGTAAAAAATGTATTATTATAACTGTGTTGGTTATGCAAAACTGGAGAATGGGTAATTATGGGATTATCTTTCTTTTTAAACAAAAAAATTCTGGTGTTGACTGTCCCTTTATAAAAAGAAACACACTAAAATTGCAAAACGAAATTATCCAAAATAATAAAAATAAAACCTAATCTTATAGCCCTATAAAAACAAAAAAGCCACCCCAAAATAAACACCCCCTAATCTATCAATAAACTACCAATAGCCCTTAAAAGGGCCTTTTGTAGGGCATTGCCCTAAGTTTAACAGCTCTTTTACATAATAAAATTACAAAATCCCCCCTAAAAGTAAACACCCCCACCCAACCAACCCCCAAAATAAAAAACCTTTCTAAAAAAACCCTAAGCTACCCATTACCCCTAAAGGGGCATTTGTATGGGCTCTTTTGTGCCCATTAAAATAAAAAAAGCCCTAATCTAAAAAAGTAAATAAAGTCCTAAAACTAACCCCAGAACATCTACTCACAGTTCCTGAAGTTCGGATATCCATCTTCATCCAGGTGGCGAGAAGTCTTCATCCACCGTTGCATTCCTATTGGCTGATTTGAACAGCCAATAGAATTTAAGCAGCTCTCATCCTATTGGCTGATTTGAATTTTTCAGCCAATAGGAATGCAACTGTACCTTAATATGAAAGGGTTACCTTGCATTCAAGCTTCAGTGTGATCGCATGAAGAGGAGGCTCCGCACAGGATGTTGTTGTCGTCGCCGGCAGTCCTGGTCAGCTCTGCGCGACAACAGCTCCATCTTGCGATGGAGAAAGATGTCGCCGCCTGGATGAAGATGGATGTCCGGACTTCAGGAACTGTGAGTAGATTTTCTGAGGTTAGTGTTAGGTCTTTTTTTTATTCTTTTGGGTGGGTTTTCTTTTTTTAGAACAGGGCTTTTTTTGGGGGGGTTTGGCTGGGTGGGGTTTAGGGTGTAATTTTATTATGAAAAAGAGCTGTTTATCTTAGGGCAATGCCCTACAAAAGGCCATTTTAAGGGCTATTAGTAGTTTATTGATAGATTAGGGGGTGTTTTTATTTTTGGGTGCCTTTTTTGTTTTCATAAGGCTATTAGATTAGGTTTAATTTTTATTATTTTGGATAATTTTGTTTATTATTTTTTTTAATCTTAGGCCAAGATTTAGAGTTCCTAACGCTGGTTTTAGGCTACCGCCGGTATTTGGAGTCAGTGATTAAAGGGTCTAACGCTCACTTTTCAGCCGCGACTTTTCCATACCGCAGATCCCCTTACGTCAATTGCGTATCCTATCTTTTCAATGGGATCTTCCTAACGCCGGTATTTAGAGTCGTTTTTGAAGTGAGCATTAGAGCTCTGACGACAAAACTCCAGCCGCAGGAAAATAGCAGGAGTTAAGAGCTTTCTGGGCTAACGCCGGTTCATAAAGCTCTTAACTACTGTGCTCTAAAGTACACTAACACCTATAAACTACCTATGTACCCCTAAACCGAGGTCCCCCCACATCGCCGCAACTCGATTAAATTTTTTTAACCCCTAATCTGCCGACCGCCACCTACGTTATACTTATGTACCCCTAATCTGCTGCCCCTAACCCCGCCGACCCCTGTATTATATTTATTAACCCCTAACCTGCCCCCCACAACGTCGCCGCAAGCTACTTACAATAATTAACCCCTAATCTGCCGACCGCAAAGCGCCGCCACCTACGTTATCCTTATGTACCCCTAATCTGCTGCCCCTAACACCGCCGAACCCCTATATTATATTTATGAACCCCTAACCTGCCCCCCACAACGTCGCCGCAAGCTACTTACAATAATTAACCCCTAATCTGCCGACCGCAAAGCGCCGCCACCTACGTTATCCTTATGTACCCCTAATCTGCTGCCCCTAACACCGCCGACCCCTATATTATATTTATTAACCCCTAATCTGCCCCCCTCAACGTCGCCGACAGCTGCCTACACTTATTAACCCCTAATCTGCCGAGCGGACCTGAGCGCTACTATAATAAAGTTATTAACCCCTAATCCGCCTCACTAACCCTATCATAAATAGTATTAACCCCTAATCTGCCCTCCCTAACATCGCCGACACCTAACTTCAATTATTAACCCCTAATCTGACGACCGGAGCTCATCGCTACTATAATAAATGGATTAACCCCTAAAGCTAAGTCTAACCCTAACACTAACACCCCCCTAACTTAAATATAATTTAAATCTAACGAAATTAATTAACTCTTATTAAATAAATTATTCTTATTTAAAGCTAAATACTTACCTGTAAAATACATCCTAATATAGCTACAATATAAATTATAATTATATTGTAGCTATTTTAGGATTAATATTTATTTTACAGGCAACTTGGTAATTATTTTAACCAGGTACAATAGCTATTAAATAGTTAAGAACTATTTAATAGTTACCTAGTTAAAATAATAACAAAATTACCTGTAAAATAAATCCTAACCTAAGTTATAATTAAACCTAACACTACCCTATCAATAAATTAATTAAATAAAATACCTACAATTACCTACAATTAACCTAACACTACACTATCAATAAATAAATTAAATACAATTGCTACAAATAACTACAATTACATAAACTAACTAAAGTACAAAAAATAAAAAATAACTAAGTTACAAAAAATAAAAAAATATTTACAAACATAAGAAAAATATTACAACAATTTTAAACTAATTACACCTACTCTAAGCCCCCTAATAAAATAACAAAGACCCCCAAAATAAAAAAATGCCCTACCCTATTCTAAATTAATAGAGTTAAAAGCTCTTTTACCTTACCAGCCCTGAACAGGGCCCTTTGCGGGGCATGCCCCAAGAAAATCAGCTCTTTTGCCTGTAAAAAAAAACATACAATACCCCCCCAACATTACAACCCACCACCCACATACCCCTAATCTAACCCAAACCCCCCTTAAATAAACCTAACACTAAGCCCCTGAAGATCTTCCTACCTTGTCTTCACCATCCAGGTATCACCGATCCGTCCTGGCATCCGGTGCTGAAGAGGTCCAGAAGAGGCTCCAAAGTTTTCCTCCTATCCGGCAAGAAGAGGACATCCGGACCGGCAAACATCTTCTCCAAGCGGCATCTTCGATCTTCTTCCTTCCGGTGCGGAGCGGGTCCATCTTGAATCAGCCGACGCGGATCCATCCTCTTCTTCCGGCGTCTCCCGACGAATGACGGTTCCTTTAAGGGACGTCATCCAAGATGGCGTCCCTCGAATTCCGATTGGCTGATAGGATTCTATCAGCCAATCGGAATTAAGGTAGGAATATTCTGATTGGCTGATGGAATCAGCCAATCAGAATCAAGTTCAATCCGATTGGCTGATCCAATCAGCCAATCAGATTGAGCTTGCATTCTATTGGCTGATCGGAACAGCCAATAGAATGCGAGCTCAATCTGATTGGCTGATTGGATCAGCCAATAGGATTGAACTTGATTCTGATTGGCTGATTCCATCAGCCAATCAGAATATTCCTACCTTAATTCCGATTGGCTGATAGAATCCTATCAGCCAATCGGAATTCGAGGGACGCCATCTTGGATGACGTCCCTTAAAGGAACCGTCATTCGTTGGGAGACGCCGGAAGAAGAGGATGGATCCGCGTCGGCTGATTCAAGATGGACCCGCTCCGCACCGGATGGAAGAAGATCGAAGATGCCGCTTGGAGAAGATGTTTGCCGGTCCGGATGTCCTCTTCTTGCCGGATAGGAGGAAGACTTTGGAGCCTCTTCTGGACCTCTTCAGCACCGGATGCCAGGACGGATCGGTGATACCTGGATGGTGAAGACAAGGTAAGAAGATCTTCAGGGGCTTAGTGTTAGGTTTATTTAAGGGGGGTTTGGGTTAGATTAGGGGTATGTGGGTGGTGGGTTGTAATGTTGGGGGGGGGTATTGTATGTTTTTTTTTACAGGCAAAAGAGCTGATTTTCTTGGGGCATGCCCCGCAAAGGGCCCTGTTCAGGGCTGGTAAGGTAAAAGAGCTTTTAACTCTATTAATTTAGAATAGGGTAGGGCATTTTTTTATTTTGGGGGTCTTTGTTATTTTATTAGGGGGCTTAGAGTAGGTGTAATTAGTTTAAAATTGTTGTAATATTTTTCTTATGTTTGTAAATATTTTTTTATTTTTTGTAACTTAGTTATTTTTTATTTTTTGTACTTTAGTTAGTTTATGTAATTGTAGTTATTTGTAGCAATTGTATTTAATTTATTTATTGATAGTGTAGTGTTAGGTTAATTGTAGGTAATTGTAGGTATTTTATTTAATTAATTTATTGATAGGGTAGTGTTAGGTTTAATTATAACTTAGGTTAGGATTTATTTTACAGGTAATTTTGTTATTATTTTAACTAGGTAACTATTAAATAGTTCTTAACTATTTAATAGCTATTGTACCTGGTTAAAATAATTACCAAGTTGCCTGTAAAATAAATATTAATCCTAAAATAGCTACAATATAATTATAATTTATAGTGAAGCTATATTAGGATGTATTTTACAGGTAAGTAATTAGCTTTAAATAGGAATAATTTATTTAATAAGAGTTAATTAATTTCGTTAGATTTAAATTATATTTAAGTTAGGGGGGTGTTAGTGTTAGGGTTAGACTTAGCTTTAGGGGTTAATCCATTTATTATAGTAGCGATGAGCTCCGGTCGTCAGATTAGGGGTTAATAATTGAAGTTAGGTGTCGGCGATGTTAGGGAGGGCAGATTAGGGGTTAATACTATTTATGATAGGGTTAGTGAGGCGGATTAGGGGTTAATAACTTTATTATAGTAGCGCTCAGGTCCGCTCGGCAGATTAGGGGTTAATAAGTGTAGGCAGGTGTCGGCGACGTTGAGGGGGGCAGATTAGGGGTTAATAAATATAATATAGGGGTCGGCGGTGTTAGGGGCAGCAGATTAGGGGTACATAAGGATAACGTAGGTGGCGGCGCTTTGCGGTCGGCAGATTAGGGGTTAATTATTGTAAGTAGCTTGCGGCGACGTTGTGGGGGGCAGGTTAGGGGTTAATAAATATAATACAGGGGTCGGCGGTGTTAGGGGCAGCAGATTAGGGGTACATAGGGATAATGTAAGTTGCGGCGGTTTACGGAGCGGAAGATTAGGGGTTAATAATATAATGCAGGGGTCAGCGATAGCGGGGGCGGCAGATTAGGGGTTAATAAGTGTAAGGTTAGGGGTGTTTAGACTCGGGGTACATGTTAGAGTGTTAGGTGCAGACGTAGGAAGTGTTTCCCCATAGGAAACAATGGGGCTGCGTTAGGAGCTGAACGCTGCTTTTTTGCAGGTGTTAGGTTTTTTTTCAGCTCAAACAGCCCCATTGTTTCCTATGGGAGAATCGTGCACGAGCACGTTTTTGAGGCTGGCCGTGTCCGTAAGCAACTCTGGTATCGAGAGTTGCATTTGCGGTAAAAATGATCTAGGCTCCTTTTTTGGAGCCTAACGCAGCATTTTTTTGAACTCTCGATACCAGAGTTAATTTTATTGTGCGGCCAGAAAAAAGCCTGCGTAGCGTTAACAGCCCATCTACCGCCAAACTCCAAATCTAGGCCTTAGTGTTTTTTGCAATGTTAGATTATTTTAAATTTTCATAATTTAGTGTTTGTTTTTTTTGTAATGTTAGGTTTGTTTGTTTTTGTAGTGTTAGGATTTTTTTATATTGTAATATTTATTTTTTTATTTTTAGTTTATTTAATTTTTTTAAAATAGTAATGTTAGGTTAATTTATAATAAAAACAAAGATTTGTGATTATGGTGCAGTAAAGAACCACACAGTTCACTCAGTGGTTGCCCAAATCTATCTATCAGTACCAAAGTATCCCCAAGGCTCTGGTCCTGATAAGAAAGAAAATGGAGCGAAAAGAGAGTGTGATAGATGCTAGAGGGTGCACTGAACTGTCTATGCAATCCCTGAATTAGGAAATTTTATTATAAGATCCCTATAATGCAAAAAAATGGTATTTTTAATTTTTTTTAAAAGAAAATGTGAATATTGCCCATAGAATCGCTAAACTAAAAAGCCTGATTAATTTACCTTTTAAACATAGCAAGCAGTGTATTGACAAAAATCTGAAGTCTAGTAGGAATATAGAAATGATTATTCAGCAAGTCAAATGTTCAAACAAACCTTATAGTAATGTTAACTGTTTAAACAAACCTTATGAAAGTAGCAACACAAATGATAGGGCACAAAATAGTATCTACAAAATGATAGGTATAGATATATCTGTTAAAACTATATAATAAATCTAAATTGGCACTTTATATAAAACACTCAAAAAACGATAAACAACAATAATAAACAGTGATAAACAGTGATAAAAATGATTGAAGAGTACAAAGAGTCCATTAAATTAAATCCATGGGATAAAACACCATTTAGGTGATAAAAGGTGCACAGCAGAATAAGTTCCACAGAGACTAGACAAAGAAGACCCCGTAGGGTATCTACTTACACTCCTTACCCCCAATCTGTATGAGGTAAGTGCCGCACAGTGTAGGGAGAGTCTTAATCCAGTGTCCACAGATGCCGATTGTAGATTGAGGACCCCGCCGGTATCTTGGTATATGTGGCCGTTAGCATGCAAAACAGAGAGGAAATAATAGTGCAACCCTGTTTTGCAGAACCATATAGATAAATTTATTGAGAGTTATACTACTCACAAAAAAGACCTCAATAAATATGAGGTAATTGCACAGCAAATAAATACATATACAACATCCCACAATAGAAGTCTAAAGTTCATTAGATGCCGCAGCGTTTAAAAACAGTCCCCAGCAGGGTTCACAGAATAACACAGAGAAGCAGACTTGTGTGTCCTTACGCGTTTCGAAGGTATTTCCTTAACAACCTTCTTCTTCAGAGGATCTTACTGTCTGCCAAAAAATGAATACCTTATCTCCTGGAGCGGTGACACGCCCCCTTTGTAGTAGGACTATTGGATTAGTTACTTAGCAGTCACATTACCTCATCTGAGAGGCTCGTTGAGTCACATGGTAGTTAATTCACTGGATTGATTCAAACTTTTTACTACCACGTGACGTAATCCTTCCCATAAGAACCACTATAAATGTCAACAAACTGTAAGCTGTCACAGCCCATATTAGTAGGAATGTAAGCTGGCGGACGCGTATTGATGAATCAATAGGAGTATAGTGTGGACAGCAGACTTTCATGTAAATAAAATGATATATAGTACTTAATGGGAGAATACCTAATAATAATATCATATCTTCTGTTTTACAAATACTCCAAAAAAGTATACACATAAAATGCTAAACTAAAACACTGATAATTATCATAAAAGTCATAAAGAATGCTAATAAAAATACTCAAAACATTGTAAAACATAATATATATATATATATATATATATATATATATATATATATATATATATATATATATATATATATATATATGTTTTCGTAGCCACAATCAAATTTTGACACAGACATGGGTAAAAAAATCTATATAGAAAGGTGTGTTAAAAGTCTGAAAGCGCTATATAAAGGACTAATCCTAGTCTCAATTTATCAATCAAAAAATCAATATGTAAAATAACGAAATAGGGCTAAAACCAAATACTAATTAGAAATCTATATTAATAAAACCTAGATGGATCACTTACTCTATATAATATAATATATAATTAATAGATCAAAATAGGTCAAAACTCTATACAATCTTATATGATATCTAATAAAGAGAAATGATTTAGAAATTAATATAGAGCTATTGTTAAGCATTCTAGTAGAAGTTACTATAGAGGGCTAAAAAAATAAATAATAGTTATACGTTTCACAGTCCAAGTAGAGTCATAAAATATTATTAATAATCGGCTAGATTTAGAGTTTTGCGGCCAAAGGGGTGCATTAGCTACGCGTGTTTTTTCCCCCCCGCACCTTTTAAATAACGCTGGTATTGAGAGTTGTCTGAAGGACTGCGTTAGGCTCCAAAAAGGGAGCGTAGAGGCATATTTACCGCCACTTCAACTCTCAATACCAGCGTTGCTTACGGTAGCGGTAAGCTAGGAAAACGTGCTCGTGCACGATTCCCCCATAGGAAACAATGGGGCAGTTTGGGATGAAAAAAAACCTAACACCTGCAAAAAAGCAGTGTTAAGCTCCCAACGCAGCCCCATTGTTTCCTATGGGGAAACACTTTCTAAGTCTGCACCTAACACCCTAACATGAACCCCGAGTCTAAACACCCCTAACCTTACACTTATTAACCCCTAATCTGCCGCCCCCGCTATCGCTGACACCTGCATTATACTATTAACCCCTAATCTGCCGCTCCGAACACCGCCGCAACCTACATTATACCTATGTACACCTAATCTGCTGGCCCACAAGACCGCCAACCCCTATAGTATATTTATTAACTCCCTACCTTGAGTCGGTGACGACTCAAGGTAGGGAGTTCAGGTAATTTTGTAATTATTTTAACTAGGTAGCTATTAAATAGTTAATAACTATTTAATAGCTATTGTACCTAGTTAAAATAAATACAAAGTTGCCTGTAAAATAAATATAAATCCTAAAATAGCTACAATATAATTATTCGTTATATTGTAGCTATATTAGGGTTTATTTTACAGGTAAGTATTTAGCTTTAAATAGGAAGACTTTAGTTAATAATATTTAATTTATTTCGTTAGATTAAAATTATATTTAATTTAGGGGGGTGTTAGGGTTAGGGTTAGACTTAACTTTAGGGGTTAATACATTTATTAGAGTAGCGGCGAGGTCCAGTCGGCAGATTAGGGGTTAATACTTGAAGTTAGGTGTTGGCGATGTTAGGGAGGGCAGATTAGGGGTTAATACTATTTATTATAGGGTTTGCGAGGCGGGAGTGAGGCGGTTTAGGGGTTAATACATTTATTATAGTAGCGGCGAGGTCTGGTCGGCAGATTAGGGGTTAATAAGTGTAGGTAGTGGCAACGTTGGGGGGGCAGATTAGGGGTTAATAAATATTATGTAGGTGTCGGCGATGTTAGGGGCAGCAGATTAGGGGTACATAGGGATAATGTAGGTGGCGGCGGTGTGCGGTCGGCAGATTAGGGATTAAAAAAATTTAAATATAGTAGCGGCGATGTGGGGGGACCTCGGTTTAGGGGTACATAGGTAGTTTATGGGTGTTAGTGTACTTTAGAGCACAGTAGTTAAGAGATTTATAAACCGGCGTTAGCCCAGAAAGCTCTTAACTACTGACTTTTTTCTGCGGCTGGAGTCTTGTTGGTAGAGGGTCTAATGCTCACTTCAGCCAAGACTCTAAATACCGGCGTTAGGAAGATCCCATTGAAAAGATAGGATACGCAAATGGCGTAAGGGGATCTGCGGTATGGAAAAGTCGCGGCTTGGAAGTGAGCGTTAGACCCTTTCCTGACTGACTCTAAATACCAGCGGGCGGTAAAAAGCAGCGTTAGGACCCCTTAACGCTGCTTTTGACGGCTAACGCAGAACTCTAAATCTAGGCGCAAGTTAATAATAAAAAGTGGTAATAAGTGGTAATAATAAAAAATGGAATTATAAGCCCAATAGTCCATATGATGTTCAAAATGATAAATAAATGGCCAATTAAAAAAGAAGAAAATATCAATTACAAGGCCAATGTGTAAAAACATTACTTAGAGAGATGTTTTAAAATACTGTTGAAAGAGAGGAGTTTCTTTTAGCCATAGTTTAGACCAAAAATGCTGCCAGATCTATATCATTGTTTAAACCATGGAGTACCAATGACCCCATGGTATAGATCCAGTATGTTTCTCTTTTACGGAGATTAAGCTCTCTACTACATCCTCTCTTATTGGCTTGAATACACTCCAGTATGGTGCCTCTAAGACATTTTGGATTTTGTTCATGTTTCTCACTGCTTCTATGTTGTTGATGTGTTCCAATAGTCTCTTTTTGTAAGGCCTAGTAGTCCACCCTACATATTGTAAACCACACCCACATTGTAGGAGGTACACAATGAATTCCGTTCGACAGTTACATAGAGTCTTTATTTTATATTGTTTATTCGTAACCATAGATGTGACCTCTTAAGTTGGTCTATTACTGGTAAAATGATGTACACAAGGAATGCAATTGCGTCGATTGCATTTAAAAAATTAAATTGAGGCTTTATTGAAACAGTTAGTTTCACAAGAAGGTGCATTTTTTAAATAGGTTAGGTTAATTTATAGTTTAATCTTAGTTTTTTTTTAATTTCACAGGTAAGTTTTTATTTATTTTAAGGTAGTTATATTGTAATTTTAATTTAAAGTTAGGAGGGGGTTTTAGGTTTAGGGGTTAATAACTTAATTTATTATTTTGCGATGTGGGGGGCCGGCAGTTTAGAGGTTAATAGTTTTAGTTTAGTATTATCGGGTCCGGCGGTTTAGGGTTTAATATATTTATTTTAGTAGTAGCGATGTGGGGGGCCTGTGGTTTAAGGGTTAATAGGTTTATTTAGTGTTGGTGATGTGGGGGGTCAGCGGTTTAGGGGTTAATATGTTTATTTAGTGTTGGCTATGCGGGTGGGCGGCGGATTAGGGGTTAACAAGTTTAATATAGTATTTGTGATGCGGGGGATGGTGGTTTAGGGGTTAATAGTTTAGTTTATGGGTGTTAGTGTACTTTGTAACATTTTTGTTTCGCAAAATCCATAACTACTGGTCTCAGAAAGCGGAAATGGATTGTGGCGCTATAAACTATAACGCTAGCGTAATAGCCGAACCGCACAACCTGTAATACAGGCGCAATGAAAATCCTGCACTCAAAATACATTTTTTGAGTGTGGAATGGAGAGTTGCGTAAAGGCTAAAACGCTATCAGTAGAGCTGTAACCCTGCGACTTGTAATACAAGATACCTGCATTTTCCGTGCGCAATGGCCAGTTTTTCAGCAATATAGCCGTACCGCAAAACTTGTAATTTTGCTGAAAGATAGTTAATCCCTTTATTTACCATTCCCCAGTTTTGCATAAACAACACTCTTATAAAAATATACTTTTTACCTCTGCTGACTGCCTCCTTATCTCAGATCTTTTACAGACTTGCATTACAGGCAATTAGTGCTGACTTAAATAACTTCACGTGCATGAGCACAATGTTATCTATAAGAAACACATGAACTAACGCCCTCTAGCTGTGACAAACTGTCAAATGCATTTAGATAAGAGGCAGTGTTCAAGGATTTATAAATTAGCACATAAGCCTACCTAGGTTTACCTTTCAACTAAGAATAACAAGAGAATAAAGCAAATTTGATGATAAAAGTGAATTAGAAAGTTGTTTGAAATGACATGCCCTATCTAAAGCATGAATGTTTAATTTGGACTTTACTATCCCTTTAATACACTGCAGCAGGACTATTGGGAGCACATTAAATGGGAGGAAATTTAGAATATTTTACAGTACAGTTGTGTTTATTGTGTAACATTACTGTTTCAGGTATGAACTATGTAGAAAGATATTGGAGATATTTATTATTGTCAAATTCAAGTTACTAATTTTTAACTTTCACTTATCAACCTACACATTTTCCATTTTGAGAATAGTGTATGTGCAAGTTTAATACAAAATATATGGACAATTAAAATGTCTGTTTATCTTATTAAAGGGCCACTGTAAATAAATATTTTCTATGCCTGTTACTAACTAACTACCCCAAATACGCTTTTTATCAATAGCATTTCATTAACATATCTCTACCGTATATGAGAAATCTTGTCTGCAAATTTAATTGTTTTCCAAACCCACTCCGTGGGTATCCTTTGCTCTGTACCAATCCGTTTACAATACCTAGGTTTCAAAATGGTGCTTTAAACACAAAGTTATTGGTTTGAGTATTTTGAACATGCAGTGCTGAAAATAGTGGGCAGGATAACGTGGCATCATCGGCAAATAAAAGATATAACTTTTAGAACGTTATGAAACTTCAATTTGGAGAAAAAATAGGTCAGTAGGTTTTAATTAATGTTTATTAACTTTAATATGTTAGTTGTTTAGCTTAACAATTATAACAGAAAGTAATCCTTTAACAACATTTATTTTAATATGTAGCCCTTGTTGTGCCAGGCCTTACCCTTGGGGAAATCATAGATTTTTGTGCACCTTTCTATTTGGATATACCTAGATCTCCTCCCACTTTCTGATTCCATCCCCCATCCCGGCAAGCACTGTCTTCCTCGATTGATTGGCTTGGTTATTCCCTCCTCAGTCAGTCTCTCATTGTATCCCCAATCATTAAATTGTCAGGCAAAGTCAACTCCATGCAAAATATCATTATAAAATAACAATTTACTGGACAACCACTGCATTTAAAACATGTTTTTGAGTGTTCCGTGGTAATAAATACACTATAAAAAAATGTAACTTGATTACTACTGTAATATATTTGTAAAATATCAATCTTCTGATCACCAGCTTATTTGCTATGTAATTATCTCTCCCTAACAGAAAACAAAATGTAGGCTTACCTTATAAATGTCTTTCTTTCCGGATATGAAGAGTCCACAACGCCATTCAATTACTAGTGGGAATATCACTCCTGGCCAGCAGGAGGAGGCAAAGAACACGCTGTTAAGCATCACTCCCCTACCCATAATCCCCAGTCATTTGACCGAAGGGAAATGGAAAAGGAATAACACAAAGGTGTAGAGGTGCCTGAGGTTTAGTCAAAAATAACTGTCGTTGTGGGGTCGTGGACTCTTCATATCCGGAAAGAAAGAAATTTATCAGGTAAGCATAACAAAAAATTTTCTTTCCTAAGATATGGAGAGTTCACAACATCATTAAATTACTAGTGGGAACCAATACCCAAGCTAGAGGACACAGAATGAACAGGGAGGGAGAACAAGACAGGCAGACCTAAACAGAAGACACCACCGCTTGAAGAACCTTTCTCCCAAAAGAGGCCTCAGCCGAAGCAAAAGTATCAAATTTGGAAAATTTGGAAAAAGTATGCAGAGATGACCAAGTTGCAGCTTTGCAAATCTGTTCCACATTTTTGAAAGCACAAGAAAAGGAAACAGCCATAGTGGAATGAGCTGTAATTCTCTCAGGAGACTGCTGTCCAGCACTCTCATAAGCAAAACTAATTATACTTCTCAACCAGAGGGAAAGAGAAGTAGCAGTAGCCTTTTGACCCTTACGCTTTCCTGAGAAACAAACAAACAGGGCAAAAGACTGGCGAAAATCCTTAGTCGCCTGAAGGTAGAATTTTAGAGCATGCACAACATCCAAGTTGTGCAACAGACAATCTTTATGAGAAGGAGGATTGGGACAGAGAGAAGGAACAACAATTTCCTGATTATTATTTCTATCCAAAACCACTTTCGGAAGAAACCCCAATTTAGTATGAAGACCCGCCCTATCCACATGAAAGATAAGGTAAGGTGAATCACACTGCAAAGCCAAGAGTTCCGAAACTCTCAGAGCAGAAGAGATAGCAATAAGAAACAAAACCTTCCAAGATAGCAACTTAATATCTTTGGAATGCATTCGCTCAAACGGAGCCTGCTGCAAAACTTTAAGAACAAGATTAAGGCTCTAAGGAGGAGCAACAGGTTTAAACACAGGCCTGATTCTGACCAGGGTCTGACAAAAAGATTGAACATCTGACACATCCGCCAGATGCTTGTGTAACAAATTAGATAATGCAGAAATCTGACCTTTCAGAGAACTGACTGACAACCCTTTCTCCAGACCTTCCTGGAGAAAATACAAAATTCTAGGAATCCTGACCCTTAGTAGCCCTTAGATTCACACCAATAAATGTAATTGCGCCATACCTTAAGGTAAATTTTTCGAGTAACAGGCATGCGAGCCTGGATCATGGTCTCAATGACTGACTCAGAAAATCCACGCTTAGACAGAACTAAGCGTTCAATCTCCAAGCAGTCAGCTTCAGAGAAACGAGATTTGGATAGAGGAATGGACCACAAGTTAGAAGGTCCTTCCCCAGAGGAAACCTCCAAAGCAGCCAAGATGACATCTTTACTAGGTCTGCATATCAGATCCTGTGAAGCCATGCAGGAGCTATTAGAATTACTGATACTCTCTCTTGTTTGATCCGAAGAATAACTCGTGGAAGGAGTGCAAACGGAGGAAACAGGTATGCTAGACCGAAATCACAAGGAACCGCCAGAGCATCTATCAGAGCGGCCTTAGGATCTCTTGACCTTGAACCATACCTTGGAAGCTTGGCATTCTGCCGAGATGCCATCAGATCCAACTCCGGCACCCCCCATTTTAGGGTTAACCTGGAGAACACCTCCGGATGGAGAGCCCACCCCCCGGGATGAAATGTCTGCTCAGGAAATCCGCTTCCCAATTGTCCTCTCCAGGAATGTGGATGACAGATAGACAACAATTGTGATCTTCCACCAAATGAATAATCCGTGCCACCTCCTTCATGGCTAAGGAACTCTGAGTTCCTCCCTGGTGATTGATGTAAGCCACAGAAATCCAATTGTTTGTGGTGTCTGTTTATTAAACCCGGTTACTTCTGTGGCTGTATTGGAAGACGCTGATCCACTTTAACGGCTATAGCCTGCTGTCCATTCAAAAGTGTTTGTGAAGATACCAATGAAATGTCACAAAGCTTCAACTTAAAACCCTACGCTTTTCATCTGCAAATAACGTGCAGACTTCTTCAGGGGGTAGTACTTCAAACGGTATGTCCCTAATCAGTGTTAGCTCTGTTTAAAAGTGTCAGGACCAGAAATGATGTAAGGGGAGCCGGCTACTAAACTGCATACTTCATTTTCCAAGTCTTAAGGCGATACACATTAGAAACATAGTACACAAAATACAAATTAACAACTTGATAAAATAACAGACAATTGCATAATTCTAATAACAGACTAATAGCTAGAAAGGACATTCATGCAAACCAGTCATATATTAAATTTAAATAGGTAATATGTTCGTTAATGGTTGTTGCTCATAAATGTGTATATGTTAGTTCAGAAAATACATCACATATTATAAGCAATGTGTAATGGTCGAGGGATAATCCACTATCAGACCAAACTTGGCCAGTAGTCTTCTTATCCCGGCGTAAAGCTGAAACGATAGGTAATATCCCAGAGTAGAGAAAGTTCGCAAAATGAGGTAAGCGGAACTCACAATATGCAGGGTTGTCTTTGGCGGCAACAGGTAGGGAATCAGCGGTTAGGTAGTTCAAGGGTAAACCAATAGAATGGTCAGGCAGGCAGAGTTCGGCAACAGTAAGGCAATGCAAAAGTTCAAGGAATAAACAGGCAGAGTGGTCAGACAGGCAGTTTTCAGCAACGGTATGGCAATCCAGTATTTTAGCGTTAAGCAAGCAGAGTAGTCAGACAGGCAGAGTTCAATAACAATGAGGCAATCCAGTACTTTAGGGTTTAAGCAAGACAAAGGAAGAAGGAAACTATACATCCTAAATCTATAATTATCTAGGGTACAATAGTAATAAATAGTGTTTGTAAGATTATGAAGACTTCCAAATATTTCAATCAAAATTAGATTATAAGAGAACGTTCTAAGAGAAAGCCGCCAAATCTAAATCAGCATTTAGCCCCCTGGGTTTCAAACTATTAAGTTCAGTAATCCAGAAGGATTCTTTTCTCCGTAATTTCGTCAACCTATTGATACCTCCTGCTGCAAGTGGGATCCAGTCAATAACTTTGATTTTAAGTCCTAAGGGGTCACTATTGTGATATTCCTTAAATTGGTCAACTACACTATGTTTAACAACCCCTTTGCTAATATTATGTGTGTTCCCAAAATCTGTTTTTTATTTTTCTCTTTGTTCTTCCTAAATAGATTTTATTACAGGGACAGGTAAGTTGATATACAACAAAGGTAGAATTACAGTTGCACCTTAATTTAGTTTCATAAATTCTGTCTCCTGTTGTATTATGAAATATGTTGCCAGGTAAAATAAAATCACACATATTGCAGGTCTTTTTGCCACAAGGCAGCATATTATAATACATCAAAGGAAGAAGGAAATGATCTAGGGACTAGTAATTTCAATAAAGGAATAGGAAACAAAGAGATAAATGGTAATTGGAGGTCAAATAGGTAATCTGTTATAGAAAAAGGTAATGGAAAAATAATAAATTAAATAATGGAAATTCCAAAATTCACAAATCTAATATGGGTTCTACTGATGGTCAATACAAGACCAATACAATATGGAATAGACCGCAACAAATTCATAGTCGAGTGGAAAAGGGTATTCCCACCTCCAATAGATACTCATCTCTAGGTGAGGGTTGTGATGAAGAAGCTGGAGAATTTAAATCAGGTAATAATTGGTCACAACAAGGGGCCAAACCGAAACAGCAGAAATCTAACCACCACCAAAGAAAAGATAAGACTTTCTCTAATCAAAATCAAAATATGTGCAATACAACAGGAGGTGAGAGTAATATAGCAGAAGGAACTGCCACTTTTCAGATCTTCAATTCTCGAGCAAGAAAGAGAAGTTTAGAACTTAACGGGGCAGAAGATCAGGGAGGATTCAAAAAAAGGAGAAAAAAAAGCAACAAAAAAATGAATTGGATAAAGCAAAAAATATGCTTTTTAACCTATCCAATTACACTTTGTCTGCAAATGAAATGCGTTTATTGCAGAAGGGTTTAAATTTTGCACCCAGAACTAGACCAAACAAATTTTACACTTATATTGATTTACAAAACTATATAAGAAAGCTAACATTAAAAATAAATGTTGCCAAATATAATTGTACTAACATTAGCACAAAAAAATTAGAGGCAAATGACTGGGCCTATGTATTGATTTTACAGAACTTTAATTAATGGAGAGTTGAATATTGCCAATATGGATAATCAGATAGCAACTGGATGAACTTTTGCAATTAAGTTTACATTAAAAGGACACTGAACCCACATTTTTATTTCATGATTCAGATAGAGAATGCAATTTTAAGCAACTTTCTAATTTACTTCTATTATCAATTTTTCTTCATTCTCTTGCTATCTTTATTTGAAAAAGAAGGCATCTATGCTAAGGAGCCAGCAAATTGTTGGTTCAGACTATGGACAGCACTTGTTTATTGGTGCTGTCCAATCAGCAAGGACAACCCAGGTTGTTCACCAAAAATGGGCCGGCATCTAAACTTACATTCTTGCTTTTCAAATAAACATACCAAGAGAATGTGATAATAGGAGTAAATTAGAAAGTTGCTTAAAATTGCATGCTCTATCTGAATCACAAAAGAAAAAATTTGGGTTCAGTGTCCCCTTAAGAAGAAATTGATATAGAACACTCCAAATTAAAACGTCCCTCCAATTTTAACGCTATTTCTTCCAAAGGACAGTATATCCCAATATTAATTAACTTGTGACAGAAGATTTGAATACAATTTTGAATTGTAATAAAACCACAAGGGCAATTAACTCTTTGAGTGCTAACGACGGCTCTGTCGTCGCAAATTGTCCCAGTCAGGTGCTGAGGACGACTCAGAGTCATCGCTAGCACTCACCCACCTTGAGGGCAATCTGGGGGCTCCCACTGACTCCCACCCCGGCGATCTGGCCTGTGATGACGTCACTGTGCAACTTTATTTAAAAATTGCAATGAACAGTATAGCGAAATGGGGGCATGCTGCTTAGAAGCCTGTATCTCAGGCATCTAAGCAGCTACAGACTCCCAAGACCCACCGTTGGAAAGGTAATCGCCTAACCTTTCCAATGGTATAAGTCTTGGGGATCTGAAAAAAAAAGTTAAAAAAATAAAATAAAAACCCTCAAATCCAGCTTAGCACCCAGGTGGGAAATTGCTTAGCACTAAAAGGGTTAAATATACTGATAATTTAACGAAATATGAGAGCACAGCACTTACCTCCTTGTCTAATAATTTGGATCTTATATTTAGACAAGTGGATAAGGGAGGAGGACTCATAATACAAAAAAGAGCAGATTATTTAAAGAAGCGTTCAATCTATTGAATTGCAGAACCACCTATAAAGTATTATCCTCAAATCCTATAGAGAGATATAATAAAGAAATATATAAATTATTAAGTGGTGCAAAAAATGAGAAAAATTTGAACGAAGATGAATTTAAATTTATATTTGAACCTAACCCTAGAATTCCCATCTTCTATCATCTTCCACAATGATCCAATAAACCCCCCAGGAAGACCCATAATTTCTGGTATTGATGCAGTGACTGACCATTCATCTAAATATATTGATGGGTATTTACAGCCTATAGTAAAAAATATGAAATCATATGTGAGAGATACCATGGATGTCATAAAGAAATTTGAGGGTCTTCCTTGGGAGGTTGGATCTTTGTGGATCCCATGTGATGTTTCTTCTCTTTATACCTCAAATCCTCATCATAAGGGCATCAAGGATTTTGCCTCCCATTGTGCTAAGGGGAACATGGCAGAAAAACATATATCATTTATATTAAAGGGAATTCAGTTTATTTTGGACCATAATTGCTTTCTATTCGAAAATAAATTTTATGAGCAAACGCAAGGTACTGCCATGGGCACTACCATGGCACCATCTTATGCTAATAGTTACATAAGTGAATTTGAGGAAAACAATATCTGGTCCAATAATCCCTTTCTTATAAACATTGAACATTATTTTAGGTATATTGATGATTTGCAAATTATTTGGGTAGGTATTAAAGAAGAGGCCCAAAAATTTGTTTCCCACCTGAATAACAATATATTTAATTTAAAATGTACCAGTCTAATTTCAGATTGCAGTATAATTCTTTTAGATCTCACCCTATATATTGATGATAGAATTGCATGCAAAAACTATAGGAAGGAGGCAGATAGGAATAACGTTTTAAATGCCAACAGTGGACATTTAATCAATTGGATTAAAAATGTACTGTTAGGGCAGTATCAATGCCTAAAAAGGAATCATACTGAAGATGCCAATGGCAGATATATCATCTAACAAATTCAGGGGAAAAGGGTATAAAGAAGACTGGCTGATTAAAGCCAAAGAAAAAACTGACCTGATGGACAGAAAGCAACTTTTTAAAAAAAAAAAAAAATCATAGGTTTTTATTGAGGTTTTTCATGAATTACATCAAAACAAGTGTCTGTCCTTTCATAGAAATAACGAACATTTTAAACAAAAACTATATCATTACAAGGCAGGATACATAAATACATGAATAAAAGTTATATATCAATAGGCTGTTATACGATTGTGCATATGTAGTTAGATCAAATCTACCTATTAGCCCATAACAATGTCAAATTACCAAACATTTGAGATTACAATAAAGGGTATTCCTAACTTCCATGAAAGTACAGGCAATGATATATCAGCAGAAACAGATAATACCATAGTTGTCAACGATAAGAACAGAACATATTTTTCTGAAACCTCATTTTTCCTTTATGTTATTGGTTCCTCTCTTTTCGCAGATGGTCACTCATGGACCCTATTACGCATATATTACACTCAGAGGACCTCTAATGATATTGGCGGCTACTTATGAGCCATGGAAAATAACTGATAATCTAGCAAATGTTATATATGGTCGTGACTAGTAAGACACAGTATGGAGGAACATATGATACAAAAATTGTATGAGTTAACTATAGAGGGATAGAGCTGCGGCATAGAGTATTGGATATCTCATAACAGAAAAGTGCAACTCATAGTATATAAAGGATATGTGGATGGGATGCAGGAACATAAATATAAAGGACTTAGGGCTATATGGTGATGGAATATCTAACATATGAATAGCCCTTCAGCCATTTTAGTATGCCCTTAAACATGCAGAAAACTCTTTCGGCTAGATTACGAGTCTTGCGTTATGAGTAAAAAAGCAGCGTTAAGCCTCATAATGCTGTTTTTTTACTACCGCTGGTATTACGAGTCTTGCAGATTTAGGGGCACCGCACACTTTTTTGTCCTTACCGCAAATCAACTTACGCAAATTGCGTATAGTCTTTCTTCTATGGGACTTCCGTAACGCCGGTATTATGAGCTTGTCCTGGGAGGCCAAAAAGTGAGCGGTACAGCCTATCCCGCAAGATTCGTACCGCATTTTAAAGTCAGTAGTTATGAGTTTTACACTACAACGCTGTAGCATAAAACTCATAACTAAAGTGCTAAAAAGTACACTAACACCCATAAACTACCTATTAACCCCTAAACCGAGAACCTCCCGCATCACAAACACTATAATAAATTAATTAACCCCTAATCTTCCGCTCCAGACATCGCAGCCACTATAATAAACATATTAACCCCTAAACCGCCGTACTCCCGCCTCGCAAACACTACTTAAATATTATTAACCCCTAATCTGCTGTCCCTAACATCGCTGCAACCTACCTACATTTATTAACCCCTAATCTGCTGCCCCCGACATCGCTACCACCTACCTACATTTATTAACCCCTAATCTGCCGCACCCAACGTCGCCGCCACTATATTATATTTATTAACCCCTAAACCTAAGTCTAACCCTAACCCTAACACCCCTTAACTTAAATATAATTAAAAAAATATAAATAAAACCTACAATTATTACCTAAATTATTCCTATTTAAAACTAAATACTTACCTATAAAATAAACCCTAAGCTAGCTACAATATAACTAATAGTTACATTGTATCTAGCTTAAGGTTTCTTGTTATTTTACAGGCAAGTTTGTATTTATTTTAACTAGGTAGAATAGTTACTAAATAGTTATTAACTATTTACTAACTACCTAGTTAAAATAAATACCTAACCTTACACTAACACCTAACACTACAATTATATAAATTCCCTAAATTAAATACAATTAACTAAATTAAATACAATTAGCTAAATTAAAAAAACAAACACTAAATTACAGAAAATAAAAAACAAATTACAAGATCTTTAAACTAATTACACCTAATCTAATAGCCCTATCAAAATAAACCCCCCCCCCAAATAAAAAAACCTTAGCCTAAGCTAAACTACCAATACTCCTTAAAAGGGCCTTTTGCGGGGCATTGCCCCAAAGAAATCAGCTCTTTTACCTGAAAAAAAAATACAAACAACCCCCCCAATAGTAAAACCCACCACCCACACAACCAACCCCCCAAATAAAACCCAAACTAAAAAAACCTAAGCTCCCCATTGCCCTGAAAAGTTCATTTGGATAGGCATTGCCCTTAAAAGGGCATTTAGCTCTATTGCGGCCCAAAGCCCTAGTGCTTGCGATGCGGGAGTACGGCGGTTTAGGGGTCAATATGTTTATTATAGTGGGGGCGACGTTGGGGGCGGCAGATTAGGGGTTAATAACATTATCTAGGTGTCGGCAATGTTGTGGGCAGCAGATTAGGGGTTAATAAATATAATGTAGGTGTCGGCGATGTCCAGAGCGGCAGATTAGGGGTTAATAATTATAAAGTAGGTGTCGGCGATGTCGGGGGCGGCAGATTAGGGGTTAATAAGTGTAAGATTAGGGGTGTTTAGACTCGGGGTTCATGTTAGGGTGGTAGGTGTAAGCATAAAATGTGTTTCCCCATAGGAATCAATGGGGCTGCGTTACGGAGCTTTACGCTGCTTTTTGGCAGGTGTTAGACTTTTTCTCAGCCGGCTCTCCCCATTGATGTCTATGGGGAAATCGTGCATGAGCATGTACAACCAGCTCACCGCTGACTTAAGCAGCGCTGGTATTGGAGCATAATTTTGCTCTATGCTCACTTCTTGCCTTTTAACGCCGGGTTTGTAAAAACCTGTAATACCAGTGCTGTAGGAAAGTGAGCAGTGACAATAACGTGCAAGTTAGCACCGCACCCCTCATAACGCAAAACTCGTAATCTGGACGTTTAGTTGGACTATTCATTTCTTGTATGAGGTAAAATATGAGCAGAAAAACTAAGGGTGTATGGCTACATTTAGATCCCATCCTAGCATGTGTACAACTATATATGTATCAATGATCTACTATATTTGAACAATGGTATTTTCTAGAATAACAAAGATAAATTGCTTTACGGAAACATATGATAAAGGGTAACATCCACGTAAAGAGGTATTTACATGTCTATAGGTCTCAGTACAATCGTCTCACAACTAAACCGTGATATGCTATGTTTAACTCATAGGTTATAGTAAATGCCATTTATGGCAATGTCCAGTTTAAGAACAGCCATGTTAAGAATGTTATTGAGGGCTCTATAAATGGTAGATATAAATGGGGATGAGAGTTCACAGAAAGCTCCTGGAAATGGGAATATGTGTAAGGTCTGGTACTTGTGGATCTCAACTGCGGAGAGTATTTGGAATGTATGCCTTATAACAATGATACAATGAGAGGTTCACAATGTATCTTTTATTATTGGCAAGATAAGTTACTATTGAATTCGTTATACCTAATCAGTCATTCTGAATCAGGTTAAGTAGCGGTGCTTGATGTTCACTTCATAATAGGAATGCTTTAATAACTCGTAAGATTCTTGGATTGGAGAGGTTGGTGGAGTAAGTAGTATAGTACTGAATGTAATATGGTGTCCAGTAGTACAACCAGTAAATAGAAAGTGCTGCAGCTGCGTACCTTTAGCTCTGTATGGGAGCGGTAATGTTCACAGTTCTGACAGGCTGCAATTACAGAGTATCGCTTGTACAATGGAGCTGGAGGAGTGACAGGCTCCTAGTCTGTGAGTCTGTGTGCTGCGCAGCGTTCAGAGCTGACAGGCTGAGGGAGAATGAGACATGCACAGTGAAGGGGGCGTGTATGAGCAGAAGCGGAGGTTTAATCTTGTAACAATTCGTGATAGTTATTTACAGTGAACAGAAACAAAACAACTTGAGTAAAAGGTCCTTCCTTATAGGAGAGGGGTTTACCCCTGCTGTTGTCTGGAGCTCAGGAAACTGAGGGTTTCGTATTCCGCCGAAGTTGAAGTGAATACAGAGAATGTCAGAGGGTCATGGGCGCTAAACCCAAGTATAGGAAGTCTTTGGTAGATAAAGCATATCTTACAATTATAATCCTTAGGTGGTTTGGAAGGGAAGCTTCTTGGTACAGATAGCGTATAATCCTTAGGAAAGGTATTCCTACTCAGAGAAAGGTGAATCCCAGATGCTGAGTAGAATGACTGCTTACAGCTAACTAACCACAATACTGAAGCAAGAGGAAGGGCATGTCCAAGGTTTAAATAACCTTGCAAGGTGTGAGAACAGGTAAATTTAAAGGGGCAGAAGGAATAGGAATTAATCCATGACATATCCCCCTCCTCAAGGTAGCTGCCCTGCAGCTATAAATCTAGGACGGTCTGGATTCCTCCTGTGGAATAATGAAACCAATCTGGGTGCATGTACATTAGAGGAAGGCTCCCAGGAGTCATCTTCTTCAGAAAAGCCTTTCCAGTGAATTAAATATTGTAAAACTCCATTGAAGATACGGGAGTCCAGTATAGAATCAATTTCGTATTCTTCCTCAGATCCCAGTAAAGTCTCTGGGGTGGAAGAGATGCTGACTTGTCTGGTTTCATGGTATGGTTTCAGTAAGGAAACATGGAACGTGGGATGCAGCCGGGTGTTGGATGGCAACTGTAAGGTGACAGCATTCTGATTCACTACCCTAGTAATTGGGTAGGGACCGATGAAAGCAGGACTAAATTTCTTGCTGGGTGTTTTGAGTTTGATGTTTTTGGTAGACAACCATACTAAATCTCCTATGTTATAGGATGGTGGTTGGCATCGACAAAGGTTGTAGTAATGACATTGATGGGTCTGAGCCTCTCTTATTTGGGTTTTGAGTTCCAGGAAGAGATCTTGGAGGGACTTAGTGAGATCATCTAGTTTTGGACAGTTCAAATCTGTTCGAGGATGAAGTTGGAAGGTGGGATGGAATGCGTAATTCGCAAAGAATGGTGTTTTGAGAGTAGTTGAACTTGTAGAATTGTTGTAGGCATATTCTGCCATAGCAAGGGTGGATGCCCACTGGTCTTGTTGGTTGGAACAATATGATCGTATGTACTGTTCGAGCCATTGGTTTATTCGCTCCGTTTGTCCATTTGACTGTGGGTGGAATGAAGAGGAAAGTTCTACTTTCATGTTCTCACATAAGTGTCTCCAGAAACGAGAGGTGAATTGACTTCCTCTGTCAGTTACGATGGAGTCTGGAAGGCCGTGTAGTTTTACGATATTGTTTATAAATAACATAGCAAGTTCAGATGAGGTGGGTAACTTGTGGTAAGGCAAGAAATGGGCCATCTTAGTAAGATGGTCTACTACGACAAGTATAGTGTTGTAACCATTTGACAAGGGAAGTTCTACGATGAAATCCATTCCTATGGTTTGCCAGGGACGGTCAGGGATTTGTAAAGGTAACAACAGGCCGAAAGGAGGTTTCCTTTCAGTCTTGGAAATGGTGCAGACGTGACAGCTTTGAACATATTTTTTAACCAAGGATCTGATAGCGGGCCACCTATAAGTACGTGAGAGAAGATCATAGGTCTTATTGATTCCAAGATGTCCTGCCATAGGTGAGTCATGATGTTCTTTCAACAAGTTGTCTCGTAAAGATGGAGGAACATAAAGTCGTCCGTGGTGATAATAGAGACCGTCCTGTTCTAAAATAAGATCATTCTTAGAGGTGGAGGTATCTTCGTTCTGGAGTATCTTAAGAACTTCTGGATAAGTGGGAGATAAGGCAATTATTTGATCAACTGGAATGACGGTACTGGGAGTAGCAAAAGATGGTGGTTTGGAATCCTTCCAAGAGAGGGCATCCGCTTTCCCGTTCTTGCTACCCGGTCTGTAAGTTATATGGAAAATCGAACCGTGAGAGGAATAAGATCCATCTTAACTGCCTGGAGGACAGAGTACGGTTTGTGAGAAGGTATTCCAGGTTTTTGTGGTCCGTGTATATTAGAATGGGATATTTGCAGCCCTCCAAAAGATGTCTCCAGTGTTCCAAGGATACCTTGATGACTAACAATTCTTTCTCGCCTACAGGGTAGTTGTATTCGGCTGGTGTCATTACCCTGGAGAAGTAGGCAACAGGTTGGAGTGGGTCCTCTGGAGTTTTCCGTTGTGATAGGATGGAACCAAGGGCATAATTGGATGCGTCAACCTCTAGTACATAATGGGAATCTGGATCAGGGAATTTGAGAATTGGTGCTTTAGTAAAGGCTGTCTTAAGATGGTTGAAGACCGAATGAGTTTTTCGGTCCAAACATAGGGGGTGTTGACACTGGTAAGAGTCGTCAGCGGTTTGGTTAGAGCAGAATAATTCCTAATAAACTTCCTATAATAATTGGAAAAACCTAGGAATTTTTGAAGGTCCTTTCTGGAGGTGGGTGTAGGCCAATTCTTAATAGTTTCAACTTTGGAGTCATCCATCTGAATTCCTGCAGGTGTAATGGTGTAATCCAGGAAGGTGATCTCAGAGGAGTGGAAGATGCACTTTTCAAACTTAGCAAAGAGTTGGTGTTGTCTGAGACGTGAGAGTACCCAACGGACGTGGTTCTTGTGTTCAGTGATGTTGTTGGAGTATATCAGGATATCATCTAAATATACGATGACGCAGATGTCAAGAAGATCGCGGAAGATATCGTTGATAAAGTATTGAAAGGTTGCCGTGGCGTTGCATTGCCCGAATGGCATGACCTTATACTCATAGAGTCCATATCTTGTTCTGAAGGCGGTGAGCCATTCGTCCCCTTTCCGGATCCTGACGAGATTATACACTCCACCAAGGTCTAATTTAGTGTATATGGTTGCTTGTCTGAGACGTTCAATGAGTTCAGGAATCAGCGGTAGTGGGTAACGGTTCTTCACCGTACGCTTGTTAAGCTCTCGATAATCGATTATGGGAAAAGTGAGTGATCCTTATTCCTCACGAAGAAGATGCCTGCACCAGCAGGGGATGTTGAGGGTTGTATGAACCCTTTCCTTAGGTTTTCGGATAAGTAGTTTTTGAGGTGGTCTAATTCTGGCTGAGAGAGTGGATAAACGTGACCGTACGGTATAGTCGCCCCAGGTAGTAGGTCAATGGGGCAGTCATATGGACGGTGTGGTGGGAGTGTTTCTGCCTCTTTTTCACTGAACACATCGAGGTAATCCTAATAGTCTTCTGGAGGGGAATTCTGGTTGAGAGTGCAAATCAATGGGTGAATGAAACAGGTATTCTTACAGAAAGTTGAGAGAAATTCTACTTCGAGACGGTCCCAGTGAATGGTGGGTTGATGAATCTGCAACCATTGTAACCCGAGTACTACTTGGAACATGGTAGAATTGATAACATTGAATGTGATATATTCAGTGTGTGCTGTTGAAGTGGATAACTTGATAGAGACTGTCTCATGTGTGATAGGACCAGAAATGATGGTAGTACCATCAATGACTCTAATTGACACTGGTATTGCTTTCAATACAGTGGGAATTTTATTTACAGTGACAAAAACAGAATTGATATAGGATGACTGCGCCCCAGAGTCGATGATTGCTTCAGTGAGTACCTGATGTTGATCCCACTGTAAAGTAAGAGACAAGGAACAGTAAGCTACTTGTTTTATATTAGTAGTTAAACAGGTTGTTTTGATCATAGACTTACGTCTTTTTTGCCTCTGGAGGATGGGACAGTCCTTCACAGTGTGAGCATTGGATGCGCAGTACATACAAAGGTTGTTTATGCGTCTGCAGTTCCTTTCTTCAGGTTGTAGCGGACCTTTTGTGAAACCAAGGTCCATTGGTTCAGATGATTGAGCGACTATGGGCTTATGGTATGAGGGAGAAGGTCTACTGATGGTATCCATGCCTTGTCTTTCCGTTTTGCGTTCCCTCAACCTTCTATCTATCTGGATGCTGAGGATGATTAGACCTTCTAAGGTCCTAGGGAGCTCAGTGCGAGCGAGTTCGTCTTTTAGTGCATTGTTTAAGCCAAGGCGATACTGGTTCCTAAGAGCTATTTCACTCCATTCTGTATCCTTGCTATATTGTTTGAACTCGCTTAAGTATTCTTCCACATGCTTTTTCCCTTGTTTAAGCGATCTCATTTTTGTTTCAGCTGTGAGCTGGGTGTTAATATCTTGATAAAGAATTGCCATTTCTTTGAAGAAATCTTCCAGAGATGTGAGTATAGGATGGTCTTGTTCAAAAAATGAATCTGCCCACTTGCGTGGTTCTCCTCTGAGAAAAGAAATAACAGTTAAAACCTTTACGCGTTCAGTTGCGTAAGTTTTAGGTTTTAAACTGAAAAGTAAATTACAGGAGTTTTTGAACTGTGAGAACAAAGCCCTATCTCCGTGGAATTTTTCTGGCATTGAGACTTGAGGTTCAGGGGGGTTCTCAGTTACAGGAGGCTTGCCAATGGATTCCTTTATTATATTCCTGAGAGTTGCATTTTGAGCCTGTAAATCCCTGAGTCCATGACTGAGTTGATCAACCCTCTGGGAGAGGGCGTAGACGATTTGGGGTAACTCCGCTGGATCCATGTTAGGGCTTCAGTATTCTGTAAGGTCTGGTACTTGTGGATCTCAACTGCGGAGAGTATTTGGAATGTATGCCTTATAACAATGATACAATGAGAGGTTCACAATGTATCTTTTATTATTGGCAAGTTAAGTTACTATTGAATTCGTTATACCTAATCAGTAATTCTGAATCAGGTTAAGTAGCGGTGCTTGAAGTTCGCTTCATAATAGGAATGCTTTAATAGCTCGTAAGATTCTTGGATTGGAGAGGTTGGTGGAGTAAGTAGTATAGTACTGAATGTAATATGGTGTCCAGTAGTACAACCAGTAAATAGAAAGTGCTGCAGCTGCGTACCTTTAGCTCTGTATGGGAGCGGTAATGTTCACAGTTCTGACAGGCTGCAATTACAGAGTATCGCTTGTACAATGGAGCGGGAGGAGTGACAGGCTCCTAGTCTGTGAGTATGTGTGCCGCGCAGCATTCAGAGCTGACAGGCTGAGGGAGAATGAGACACGCACAGTGAAGGGGGCGTGTATGAGCAGAAGCGGAGGTTTAATCTTGTAACAATTCGTGATAGTTATTTACAGTGAACAGAAACAAACCAACTTGAGTAAAAGGTCCTTCCTTATAGGAGAGGGGTTTACCCCTGCTGTTGTCCGGAGCTCAGGAAACTGATGGTTTCGTATTCCGCCGAAGTTGAAGTGAATACAGAGAATGTCAGAGGGTCATGGGCGCTAAACCCAAGTATAGGAAGTCTTTGGTAGATAAAGCAAATCTTACAATTATAATCCTTAGGCGGTTTGAAAGGGAAGCTTCTTGGTACAGATAGCGTATAATCCTTAGGAAAGGTATTCCTACTCAGAGAAAGGTGAATCCCAGATGCTGAGTAGAATGACTGCTTACAGCTAACTAACCACAATACTGAAGCAAGAGGAAGGGCGTGTCCAAGGTTTAAATAACCTTGCAAGGTGTGAGAACAGGTAAATTTAAAGGGGCAGAAGGAATAGGAATTAATCCATGACAATATGCTATAATGGGCATATTGCATCATGGACTCTAGGCGGGTGTTAGCAGGTTAGAGGGAAACTATAATAGGTAAGTGCTAATAGGATACTGTACAATATGAGCCATTACTATATGATAAGTTTTTAATATGCTGTCTCGGCCGCAGACAGCAAAATCCAAAATGTTAGGTATGTTGGAGCACTGAAAAGGCATAATATATTTGTACAGAATTTTATATTATATATATTTATATATATATATATATTTATAACTACCCGGTAAACATTTCTAAATAAAGGCAGAGCAGATATTACACCACGCCACTAGTTTCAAATAACATGCTACACAATAAGACATTAATATACAGCAAATAGAGCCAGTTCTGCAATATAAAAGGGCAAGAAAAACAAAGCCCATATGACATAGAAACAGATGAGTAAAGAGAAACTGTCTGTGACCTGCAATGGAGCAAAGTGACCTTACTGCTAGTTTCTGGGGAGCTAGCTAACACAAGTTCAGATCTACTGAAAATAAAGCAACCCCAGACTATTATCTTGATGCAGAAAGCTTATTATACTACTCCAGTCTTCTGAGGACTAGTGTAATCATGTGGAGAGTCTGTTTCAGAGTATGTGACTCTATGATTCTTGCGGGCTGTGAACTTTAGGGCCTTCCATCCTGCCCATAGTCTCTCTGAAAGTAGCCGACTGATTAGCTGTGCAGAATTGTTCCCTGAAGGCTCCCCACTTAGGGCCGTTATGTCCCTCACAGACCAAGATCCGAATGCATCTAGGAACTCACTGGCCTGTTGTAGGGGAAGCCAGACTGGCGATCTTCTTTGCCTCTGAGTATCTGATTCAGAGCTGCTGCAATAGCTAGGGCCCAGCGAGATTGGCGTGCTGCAGTGCTATTCAACTGCAAGATCAATGAGGTGAGTGGTAGAAGTTTGAGCTGAGCGGCTAAAGGTAGCCTTCCATGTGGCCTCTTCTTCCCCAATTCCCCTTGTGCTTACGACGTTGGCTGGATCTTCTAAGTGTAGGGACTGGAGGAGGTTATCAAAGTGCACATTCAGCTTCTGCTCAAGATCCTCCAGTAAGACCTTGACACTTTGATAAATTGATTTATGTTTGTTGATCCATACTAAGATTGCAGTTGCGATACGTGGATGTAGCGTTAGATAAAGAATGTGTCCACTAATAGCAGCAGTAGTATAGATAATAGCAGATCAAGAGCTGCTTAACCCTGGTGAACAGGGGGGTGCTGAGGTCTCATGTAGTAGCAGCGTTCCCGACCAGGTCCCAGAAAATGAAAATACAATGTATTTGGCATAATTCCGATCAGTATAGGCTATAGATGTTGTATTGCGTATTTTCTTATGGAGATGCTTTGGTTATGAGTAGATAATCAGCGGTTTATCGTGTTTTTCTTGGGAGCTTCTGATATTGCGACCTAATATGGCCGCTGCCCGGACACGCCCCCAGAAAGCAACTTTTAATCCCCAAATCAGAAAGGATAACTGACTTAAGAAAACAAAATAATTTTGGTGCTAATAAAGATCCACTCTTTATAACTACATTTTCAGAAGAAGCAGGTGTAATACGTAAGACCATTAACAAACACTGGAATATCTTAAAACAGGACCCTATTTTAAACAACCTAATAGGTGTAGTGTTTAGAAAGAAAAGGCATCTTCAACAGCTCTTAGCCCCTTCCAAGTTAAAATCCACTCAAATAGCACCAGTAACTAATTGGTTAACACCACAAGCATGTACTTTCCATTGTGGCAAAAAGGCCTGCAATATGTGTGATTTTATTTTACCTGGCAATATCCTATTCTATAATATAAAAGGTCAAGTGTGTTTGTCCGAAGCTGTCATGCACAGTAGAGACTGCGCGAGGAAAAACACACATGACTGGGTGTGACAGGAGGCGGGGCAGGGCGCGACACAGGCGTGGCGGGGCTGGGCGTGACACAGGTGGGGTGAGGTGGACGGGGATGGATGGGGCCGTGCGGTCGTGAAAGAAAGAGCTCAAAAGAGGGGGGATAGAGAGAGTGCAAAAGAGGGGGGATAGAGAGAGCCAAAAAGGGGGGATAGAGAGAGCAAAAAAGAGGAAGAGAGACAGCAAAAGAGAGGGGGATAGAGAGAGCAAAAGAGGGGAGATATAGAGAGAAAAAGAGAGGAAGAGAGACAGCAAAACAGAGGGGGGAGAAAGGGGGGACAAAGAGAGCAAAAGAGAGGGGGAGAGAGAGAGAGCAAAAGAGAGGGGGAAAGATAGAGAGCAAAATAGAGGGGAGAGAGAGCAAAAGAGAGGGGGAGAGAGACAGCAAAAGAGAGGGAGAGAAACAGCAAAAGAAAGGGGGGAAGAGAACAAAAGAAAGGGGAGAGGGAAAGAGAGCAAAAGAGGGGGGATAGAGAGAGCAAAAGAGAGGGGGAGAGAGCAAAAGAAAGGGGGGAGAGAGAGCAAAAGAAAGGGGGGAGAGAGAGATATAGAGCAAAAGAGGGGATAGAGAGACAGCAAAAGAGAAGGGGAGAGAGCAAAAGAAAGGGGGAGAGAGCAAAATAGGGGGGATAGAGAGAGCAAAAGAGAGGGGGGAGAGAGAAAAAGAAAGGGAGGAGAGAGAAAATGAAAGGGGGAGATAGAGAGTGAAAGAGGGGGTTAGAGAGAGCAAAAGAGAGGGGGAGAGAGAGAGCAAAAGAGAGGGGGAGAGAGACAGCAAAAGAGAGGGAGAGAAACAACAAAAGAGAGGGGGGAAAGAGATCAAAAGAAATGGGAGAGAGTAAAAGAGGGGGGGTAGAGAGAGCAAAAGAGGGGGGATATAGAGAGCCAAAGAGGGGGAGAGAGAGCGCAAAAGAGAGGGGGAGAGAGAGAGCAAAAGAGAGGGGGAGAGAGAGCGCAAAAGAGAGGGGGAGAGAGAGCGCAAAAGAGAGGGGCAGAGAGAGAGCAAAAGAGAGGGGCAGAGAGAGAGAGCAAAAGAGAGGCGCAGAGAGAGAGCAAAAGAAAGAGGAGAGAGAGAGCAAAAGAGAGGAGTGAGAGAGCAAAAGAGAGGGGAGAGAGAGCATAAGAGAAGGGGGAGAGAGAGAGTAAAATAGAGAGAGGGGGAGAGAGAGAGTAAAATAGAGAGAGGGGGAGAGAGAGAGCAAAAGAGAAGGGGCAGAGAGAGCAAAATAGAGGGGGGATAGAGAGAGAGAGCAAGGGGTGGAACCGCTGTACTGCAAAAAATGGCCCATGTACACGGGCTTTAGGACTAGTATTTCATACCACCACAGGAGACAGAAGTTATTAAACTAAATTCAGGTGCAACTGTAATGCTACCTTTGTTGTATATCAACTTACCTATACCTGTAATAAAATCTATTTAGGAAGAACAAAGAGAAAAATAAAAAACAGATTTTGGGAACACACATATAATATTATCAAAGGGGTGGTTAAACATACCTGTAGTGTAGTTGACCATTTTAAGGACTATCACAATAGTGACCCCTTAGGACTTAAAATCAAAGTTATTCACTTGCAGCAGGAGGTATCAATAGGTTGATGAAATTAGTTACGGAGAAAATAATCCTTCTGAATTACTGAACTTAATAGTTTGCAACCTAGGGGGCTAAATGCTGATTTAGATTTGGTAGCTTTCTCTTAGAATCTCATTTCGATTAAAATATGTGGAAGTCTTCATAATCTTACAAACACTATTTTATTACTATTGTACCCTAGATAATTATACATTTAGGATGTATAGTTTCCTTTTTCCTTTGTCTGAAATTATATTTAGTACGTTGAGAAAAGCAAATATCAACTAATGAATATCGCTGATATTGCTTATAATATGTGATGTATTTTCTGAACTAACATATACAAAATTGTGAGCAACGACCATTAACGGACAACAAATGACCAATTTAAATTGAATATATGACTGGTTTGCATGAATATACTTTCTAGCTATTAGTCTGTTATTAGAATTATGCAATTGTCTGTTCTTTTATAAAGTTGTTAATTTGTATTTTGTGTACTATGTTTCTAATGTGTATCGCCTTAAGACCTGGAAAATGAAGTATGCGGTTTAGTAGCCGGCTCCCCTTGCATCATTTCCGGTCCCGGCACTTTTAAACAGAGCTAACACTGATTAGGGACATACTGTTTGAGGTACTACCCCCTGAAGAAGTCTGCACGTTATTTGCAGATGAAACCTGTAGGGTTTTAAGTTGAAGCTTTGTGACATTTTACAGCTGGCTCAGCTGTAAAGGCCATTACAGATGTGGCTCACATGGTTGTACAGCCTGTAGTTACACTGGAACTGGTAAAGTTTTCCAGTCAAGCTACTCGCAACGTGTTTTTGATTGCAATTTCTGCACGAATTGTCGTTCAGAGTTTGCAATATATCTGATATCTTGTTCCTCTTGCCAGAAACAGTATGTAGGGTGTACAACGCGAGAAACAAGAGAACGTATACGTGAGTATCTCAATGATATTGAGAGAGGAAGGACAGCAACAGGGGCATCAAAGCATTTCATCCATGAACATGGCGGTAGTGCTAAAACATTCACCTGGATGATCATTGACATCATAAAGAATAAACCTAGGGGAGGTAGTAAAATCAAGGAGCTCTACAAGAAGGAGGCATTTTGGATTTTCAAGCTATACACACGTATGCCAAATGGCATGAATATTGAGACAGATTTGATTAACCATTGGTAATCATATGCTTGTAAATCCAAAGCCTCTTTATTTATCATACAAGGCCCACTTATGTCTTAACATTGCTAAACTTATAGATATCAGGTCTAAGTAAATCTATTAAAAACATAGATACTAGAAAAGAAATAATTGCGGAGGTTTGTGACATGCTTTTCTTAAATAGGATAAGCTAATAATACACATAAATAAATAAGACCTCATATGATTGCAATAATGAAATGATTCATAAGTGTTATCTATTTCAGCATAATAATTTTTTGATTTAGAATTCTAAATGTGAGATATAGAATATAAAGTAAGTTAAATTTATAGCAAAGGTGATCTGAAGTTGTAATATAGAAATAAGAGATGAACAATGTGCAGGGATGCAACTAAAAATACTAGCTATAAAAAGTCAACAACAATATACAAGAGACAATGAAACTACTTTATTCATTCATAAGAGTATACACATTAACAAGAAGGTGTCACATTTTTATTAATATGCAGTTAAATATAGCACATTAATTATAAGAATTGAGTATGAGTACATGTAGTGAGTAACTATAACATCAAGGGTTAATATTAGAAAGGAGGCATAGCACAGACTACCAATCAAATAAGAGAGGGTGGAATAAAACCACACAGCTGAGACTGACAAGGAGTGTCTATGAATAAGGCCAGTCAGGGCCGAAACATGTTAGACGTGTCTACTGTCTGTGCCATGTTATTTTGAATTTTTAAAGTCATGTTTTTAAATTGGAAGAAATAAAGAAGAATATTTTAGTTTTTAAGCCAGTTGCCATATATCTTTTCTTGGTTCGAATTTCATTGGTATCTTCACAAACACTTTTGAATGGAGAGCAGACTATAGCCGTTAAAGTGGATCAGCGTCTTCCAATATAGCCACAGAAGTAACCTGGTTTAATAAACAGACACCACAAACAATTAGATTTCTGTACCGGTCTTACCTGATTAACTGGCAGTGAGAAGTGGAGCAGGATCCCAGGCAGTAAGCTGTTCGTAACAACTGTTGTTATTGTTTTATCTCTTGTAAGTGTATTTTTAGCAGGGTTATGCGTGTATTAAATCCTTACCCACTACCTTAAACATGCTGCGCTGTGTGTCTTTTTGTATTTTCAGTTCTTCTTCATTGATCTTGGACCAACATACCAGGGTTCCTCACATAGCAGCAAATGAGGAGGTTTAAAAAGGAATAGAAAAACTGTACCTTTGGAGTTGCTTTAAAAAACAACTTTTGGGACATATGCAAGTACCAATATTTTATAGACTCCTCGGGACTGTGTTTTCTGCACGAATTGTCGTTCAGATAGATTATTGATAGTGTGGTGTTAGGTTTAATTGTAACTTAGGTTAGGATTTATTTTACAGGTAATTTTGTAATTATTTTAACTAGGTAGCCATTACATAGTTATTAACTATTTAATAGCTATTGTACCTGGTTAAAATAATTACAAAGTTGCCTGTAAAATAAATATAAATCCTAAAATAGCTACAATGTAACTATTAGTTATATTGCAGCTATATTAGGGTTTATTTTACAGGTAAGTATTTATTTTTAAATAGGATTCATTTATTTAATTAATTTAATGATAGTGTAGTGTTAGGTGTAATTGTAACTTAGGTTAGGATTTATTTTACAGGTAAATTTGTATTTATTTTAGCTAGGTAGTTATTAAATAGTTATTAACTATTTAATAACTATTGTACCTAGTTAAAATAAATACAAAGTTGCCTGTAAAATAAATATAAATCCTAAAATAGCTACAATGTAACTATTAGTTATATTGTAGCTATATTAATAGCTAGTAGGGGGCTTAGATTAGGTGTAATTAGTTTAAAATTCTTGTAATATTTTATTATTTTTGGTAATTTAGTGTTTGTTTGTATTTTGGTACTTTTCTGATGGATGGAAGACCTCTTCTTGCCCCGCTTGGATGAAGACTTCTGCTGGTCTGGATGTCCTCTTCTGCCCCATCGGATGAAGACTTCGGCCCGGCTGGGTGAACATGACTCAAGGTAGGGAGATCTTCAGGGGGGTAGTGTTAGGTTTATTTAAGGGGGGTTTGGGTTAGAGTAGGGGTATGTGGGTAGTGGGTTGCAATGTTGGGGGGTGGTGTTTTTTTTTTACAGGCAAAAGAGCTGTTTACTTTGGGGCATGCCCCGCAAAAGGCCCTTTTAAGGGCTGGTAAGGTAATAGAGCTGTTAACTTTTGTAATTTAGTATAGGGTAGGGAATTTTTTTATTTTTGGGGGCTTTATTATTTTATTAGGGGGCTTAGATTAGCTGTAATTAGTTTAAAATTGCCAGTCTGGATGTCCTCTTCTGCCCCATCGGATGAAGACTTCGGCCCGGCTGGGTGAACACGACTCAAGGTAGGGAGATCTTCAGTGGGGTAGTGTTAGGTTTATTTAAGGGGGGTTTGGGTTAGAGTAGGGGTATGTGGGTGGTGGGTTGTAATGTGGGGGGGGGTATTGTGTTTTTTTTTTACAGGCAAAAGAGCTGTTTTCTTTGGGGCATGCCCCGCAAAAGGCCCTTTTAAGGGCTGGTAAGGTAATAGAGCTGTTAACCTTTGTAATTTAGTATAAGGTAGGGCATTTTTTTATTTTGGGGGGCTTTGTTATTTTATTAGGGGGCTTAGATTAGGTGTAATTAGTTTAAAATTCTTGTAATATTTTTTTATTTTTTGTAATTTAGTGTTTTTTTTTGTAATTTAGTGGGTTTTTTTGTACTTTAGTTTAGTTTATTTAATTGTAGATAATTGTAGGTACTTGTAGTTAATTTATTTAATGATAGTGTAGTGTTAGGTTTAATTGTAACTTAGGTTAGGATTTATTTTACAGGTAATTTTGTAATTATTTGAACTAGGTAGCTATTAAATAGTCAATAACTATTTAATAGCTATTGTACCTAGTTAAAATAAATACAAAGTTGCCTGTAAAATAAATATAAATCCTAAAATAGCTACAATGTAACTATTAGTTATATTGCAGCTATATTATGGTTTATTTTGCAGGTAAGTATATAGTTTTAAATAGGATTCATTTATTTAATTAATTTAATGATAGTGTAGTGTTAGGTGTAATTGTAACTTAGGTTAGGATTTATTTTACAGGTAAATTTGTATTTATTTTAGCTAGGTAGTTATTAAATAGTTTTTAACTATTTAATAACTATTGTACCTAGTTAAAATAAATACAAACATGTCTGTAAAATAAATATAAATCCTAAAATAGCTACAATGTAACTATTAGTTATATTGCAGCTATATTATGGTTTATTTTGCAGGTAAGTATATAGTTTTAAATAGGATTCATTTATTTAATTAATTTAATGATAGTTTAGTGTTAGGTGTAATTGTAACTTAGGTTAGGATTTATTTTACAGGTAAATTTGTATTTATTTTAGCTAGGTAGTTATTAAATAGTTTTTAACTATTTAATAACTATTGTACCTAGTTAAAATAAATACAAACATGTCTGTAAAATAAATATAAATCCTAAAATAGCTCCAATGTAACTATTAGTTATATTGTAGCTATATTAGGGTTTATTTTACAGGTAAGTATTTAGTTTTAAATAGGATTAATTTATTTAACTATAGTAAATTTATTTCGTTTTATTAAAATTATATTTAAGTTAGGGGGTGTTAGGGTAAGGGTTAGACTTAGGTTTAGGGGTTAATAACCTTATTATAGTAGCGGCGACGTTGGGGGCGGGAGATTAGGGGTTAATAATTGTAGGTAGGTGGCGGCGATGTTAGGGAGGGCAGATTAGGGGTTAATAAAATGTATTATAGTGTTTGCGAGGCGGGAGTGCGGCGGTTTAGGGGTTAATACATTTATTATAGTGGCGGCGATTTCCGGTCGGCAGATTAGGGGTTAATACTTGTAGTTAGATTGCGGCGACGTTGGGGGGGGCAGATTAAGGGTTAATAACTATAATGTAGGGGTCGGCGATGTTAGGGACAGCAGATTAGGGGTTAATAGCTATAATGTAGGTGGCGGCGATATCCGGTCGGCAGATTAGGGGTTAATAAGATAATGCAGGTGTCAGCGATAGCGGGGGCGGCAGATTAGGGGTTAATAAGTGTTAGATTAGGGGTGTTTAGAGACTCGGGGTACATGTTAGGGTGTTAGGTGCAGACTTAGTGTTTCCCCATAGGAAACAATGGGGCTGCGGTGTTAGGTTTTTTTTCAGCCGAAACTCCCCATTGTTTCCTATGGGGAAATGCTGAATTTTACCAAGCTAATTCGGATTTATTCAGAGATACAGCAGCTATTTCGAATTCATTCGGTAGATTCAGAAGTATTTTAATTCGGAAATTCGAATCGATCCGAATTTACCGAATTTTCCGAATTTCCGAATAAATCCGAAACGAACCGCACATGTCTACAATTTGGCTCTACGCTCACTTCTTGCCTTTTAACGCCGGGTTTATAAAAACCTGTAATACCAGCGCTGTAGGGAACTGAGCGGTGAGAATAACGTGCAAGTTAGCAACGCACCCCTCATAACACAAAACTCGTAATCTGGCCGTTTGCTTTTAAATGCTTGTGTAGGTCTTGGGTCTTTTTTTATTTATTGTTCTTGAATGGGTCTGGATAGAGCACACCTGAGATAATACAGATTGTCTAAAGTGTGGGAACTACATGTTAGGTAAACTCTTGGCACCTTTAGTTTAACGGAACCTGCTTATCATATAGTGTAGATAGGGGCAAGAGTTCATTAAGGCAGCGGATTCACTAATTATAAAGGCCTTTATAGGAGCACCTATCTCAATTTACATTCTTAGTTGTAGAGAATGAGTAACATGTGTATAAACATTTGCCGGCTAGTTAGAAAACTTACTTTTCCATAATTGCATTATGTTCCGATGATGCAGAATGGTTGAGTCCCTAAATTTCACTCAATAGTCCAGACATCAAACACAAATTTTTCACTTGTTAGTAAAGATATTGTACTTCTCAGGACCAGTTTACTGACCTTGTTTCAGTTTGTTTCTTCTAATGATAGGTTTCACTAGTATCGTACTCATGTAAGCAGTTGATTGTTGCTGCTAGAGAAATACAATTTTTTCCTTGAATGGAATATTCCCTTGATGCTCGACCGGACCTTAGAGTGCCTAAACATCAAGGTCCACCATCACTGGCCTAGATTATGGTGATTTTAATTTTCCCATGCAGCCAATTTTAGATAATTCAAATCCATCTGCCAAAATCTCAAAGAAAACAATGGTATTTCTATGGAAAGCTCTTTAAGATCACAATTTATATGATACAACGGCTTATACACCCAGATAAACAGGATTACACTTTTTTTCTCAACCCCTCTTATACTTATAGTAGGTTAGATTATACACTTACTAACCAAACTGACTTAACACGTGATTGTCTCTTATATCTCCCCAATTCCATGGTCTTATCACTTTGCAGTTTTTGCCAATATCACTTGGTCTAACATTCCTCAATATCCATTTATATGGAAGCTGGATGATTCTTTATTTTGTAATTTAAAAGTGGTAGATAAGATAGATAAATTCTTAATGGAACATTTTAATTTTAACTCTATCTCAATATTAAATTAATTTGTAGTTTGGGAAGCTCATAAATGCTCCATGCGAGGTGAGTTTAATATATACAAAGCTCAAGAGTTATCTACTAAATTAGTTCAACTAGAGATCCGGCATATAAGTATTAATACTCAGTTGGATCCTTGAACTTTATTTGATTCTGGCATAAAAGTAACCCTAATGATGATGTTCACAGTGAATAACACCAAACCCATGTAACCCTGAATGACCACCTTTCGGCACAATACAAAAAACTATCTTGAAATTTAAACAAAAATTCTATTATGAAGGCAATAGAGTGGGCAAGCTCATAGTAAGAGCTCTCAAATGTAGTAAATTTAAATCTTTTGTGCACAAGCTTACACAGTAAAATTGTTGAAACTGCCTCTTATATTTTACATACATTTCAAAATTATTACTAACAGCTATGTAATATCTGTAATCAGGATAGTCCCCTAGACCTTAATGTTAATATCTATCAATATCTAAAATGTAGTAAGTTACCAAAATGATCAACTCGGCAAGCTGATGAGTTGAACTCTGTTATAAACCATTCTGAAATTTGTATCAGTTGTTTGCCCCCATTTTAGTGCCTCATGTACAATGCTATATCAGCAGATATACCTTTTCTGGCTAATATGTGGGAGGTGTATGTCTCTGTATTTTTGAAGCCTGGGAAAACAACAAAATGTACTCCAAACTCCAGACCTATTTCCCTACTTAACGTAGATATTAAAATTTATGCTCATTTGCTAAGTCTAATAAACTCCTGTCTCTTGTCCATAAAGTGGGAAAAGCATTTGATAGGCGTATTTGGTAATTTCTTAAAGGGACAGTCCAGTCAAAATTAAACTTTTATTAATCCAGATAGAGCAACTTTCCAATTTACTTTTATCATCAAATTTACTTTGTTCTCTTGGTATTATTTGTTGAAAGCTAAATATAGGTAGGCTCATATGCTAATGTCTAAGCTCTTAAAGGCCTCCTCTTATCTCAGTTTTTCACAACTAGACAGTGCTAGTTCATATGAGACATATAGATAGCATTGTACTCACTCCCGTGTAGTTATTTATGAGTCAGCACTGATTGGCTAAAATGTAAGTCTGTAAGTCTGTCTAAAGAACTAAGATAAGGGGGCAGTCTGCAGAGGCTTAGATACAAGGTAATCACAGAGGTAAAAGTGTATTAATATTACAGTGTTGGTTTGAAAAACTGGGGAATAGGTGATTATGTATCTTTTTTTTTTAAGCAAGCTTTATTGAAATATGTTCAAGGTAGCTTACACTGAATATTTATTTCAATTAGTTACACAAACTTTTATGCTTTTTTGTGAGTATTAAAAGTTGGCCAAAACATTGGTAATGTGATGCATGCCAATACAATTTAACTGAGTAATAGGAACATGAAACTTGTCCAATTGTAAATGTCCAAAAGTGTATTCCTATAGAGTAAGCTGAGTTGTTGCTGCCTTATTTTTATTTAATAAGCCTCCCAACTACAATGTTAATTGGAAAAGCATGCAAATCCCATCTATAGCAGACTGGAGAAATTTGGTCACATTTAATTTTTCTTTAAAGAGGTATCATTATACTTTAAATTCCAGAATTATTATTTTTCTGTATGTTTATTTTGGGATAATTATTTTTCTGTATGTTTCTTTTGGGAAGAATATATGGCACAGTTAAAATAACTTAAAGGGACACTGAACCCAATTTTTTTCATTCGTGATTCAGATAGAGCATGCAATTTTAAGCAACTTTCTAATTTACTCCTATTATCAATTTTTCTTCGTTCTCTTGCTATCTTTATTTGAAAAAGAAGGCATCTAAGCTTTTTGTTTGGTTAAAAACTCTGGACAGCACTTTTTTATTGGTGGATGAATTTATCCACCAATCAACAAGAACAACCCAAGTTGTTCACCAAAAATGGGCCGACATCTAAACTTACATTCTTGCATTTCAAATAAAGATACCAAGAGAATTAATAAAATTTGATAATAGGAATAACTTAGAAAGTTGCTTAAAATGTCATGCTCTATCTGAATCACAAAATAAAAAAATTGGGTTTAGTGTCCCTTTAAGTGCTGGGATTGTAGATATTGAACAGATTGGCCCTGTGTCTTGATGATAGCACCTTGCACTGCTCAAGATGTCTTTGATGAGAGTCTAATACCTGTTTACTATTTTACACGTTCATATTTATTACAATTCAAGATATATAATTAATAGTTGAGTTGTTAGAATTAGGGGTGCGATCCGATATACGGTTTCAGCTCGCAACTCGAGCTATCTTGTATACGGCGCCATCAGTTGCTAAAGTGCCGTAAGTCTGACAAACCAGCGATGTCCAGAAATCTGCCTAAGTACAAATTTCTGGAGTCACCAGTGACTTCCGGCACTTTAGAAACTGCCGCCACATAAAAAAACTGACTAAGTTATAAAATAATCCGTAACTGTCTAACACGCCTCCCAAACATAGCCCGACACGTATACCCCTCTATCTGCAATCCCCCCTCTCCTAACAATAAATATATTAACCCCTAAACCGCCGCTCCCAGACCCCGCCGCCAGCTACATTATCTATATTACCCCATAATCTGACCCCCCTACACCGCCGCTAGCTACATTAAATGTTTTACCCCCTAATGTGAGCCCCCTACCCCGCCGCCACCTACATTAACTATGTTACCCCCTAATATGATCCCCCTACACCGCCGCCACCTATTTAAACTATATTAACCCCTAATATGATCCCCCTACACAGCCGCCACCTATTTAAACTATATTAACCCCTAATATGAGCCCCCTACACCGCTGCCACCTATTTAAACTATATTACCCCCTAATCTGACCCCCTTACACCGCCGCCACCTATATTAAAATTATTAACCCCTAATCTAATCCCCCTATACCGCCGCCACCTATATTAAAATTATTAACCCCTAATCTAAGCCCCCTATAACGCCGCCACCTATATTAAATTTATTAACCCCTAAAACACTAAAATTTCCCTACCACTAAACCTAAGTCTAACCCTACAAATACAAATTTTTGCGTGGCATTGCCCCAAAGTAACCAGCTCTATTACCAGCCCTTAAAAGGGCCTTTTGCGGGGCATTGCCCCAAAGTAACCAGCTCTCTTACCAGCCCTTAAAAGGGCTTTTTGCGGGGCATTGTCACAAAGTAATCAGCTCTTTTGCCTGTAATCTAAATCCCCCTACACCGCCGCCACCTATAATAAATGTATTACCCCCTAATCTAATCCCCCTACACCGCCGCAACCTATATTAAATATATTAACCCCTAATCTAATCCCCCTACACCGCCGCCACCTATATTAACTATATTAACCCTAATTATATTAGGGTTAATATAGTTAACATAGTTATTATATAATATATATTAACTATATTGACCTTATCTAACTTTAACACCCCTAACTTAATTATTATTAAATTAAATCTACATAATATTAATAATATTAACTAAATTATTCCTATTTAAAACTAAATACTTATCTATAAAATAAACCCTAAGATAGCTACAATATAATTAATAATTACATTGTAGCTATTTTAGGGTTTATATTTATTTTACAGGTAACTTGGTATTTATTTTAACTAGGTACAATAGCTATTAAATAGTTAATAACTATTTAATACCTACCTAGTAGGTACTAAATAGTTACTGTAAGAGCTACTGTAATTCTATTGGCTATTCTAATCAGCCAATAGAACTACAGTAGCTCTTATTCTATTGGCTATTAAAATCAGCCAATAGAATTAAAGTAGCTCGCATCCGATTGGCTGATTTGAATTTGAAGGCTCAAATCAACCAATAGGAATTCAAGGGACGCCATTTTTAATCGCGTACCTTGAATTTCTATTCAGTGTACGGTGGCGATTGTATGAAGAGGATCCTCCACGCTCCGGCTCTAGTCTTCAGTTCCAGCGTCTCCGATCTTCAGTTCCAGATGGACGGTCTTCAGCTCCGCGGTCATCGGTCTTCAACTCCTCCGCTCTGCGCCAGCTGGATCCTGGAAGAAGAGGTCGCCGCCTTGAAGAAGACTTCTCCGCCTGGAACAGGACCTTCTCCGCCGGTCTTCAGGACAGGTAACTAGCACTTGGGGGTTAGACTTAAGTTTTTTTAAGGGGGGATTGGGTGGGTTAGAATAGGGGTATGTGGGTGGTGGGTTGTAATGGGGGGTTGTTTTTTTTTCAGGTAAAAGAGCTGATTACTTTGGGGCAATGCCCCACAAAAGGCCCTTTTAAGGGCTGGTTACTTTTGTAATTTAGATTAGGGTAGGGACATTTTTTTATTTTGGGGGCTTTGTTATTTTATTAGGCGGCTTAGAATAGGTTTAATTAGCTTAAAAATCTTGTAATCTTTTTTATTTTGTGTAATTTAGTGTAGTGTATTTAATTGTATTTTAGTTAGATATTTGTAGTTTATTTAATTAATTTTTTGATAGTCTAGGCGTATTTGTAACTTAGGTTAGGATTTATTTTTTGCGGGGCATTTTACAGGTAAATTGGTAATTATTTTAACTAGGTAGGTATTAAATAGTTATTAACTATTTAATAGCTATTGTACCTAGTTAAAATAAATACCAAGTTACCTGCAAAATAAATATAAACCCTAAAATAGCTACAATGTAATTATGAATTATATTGTAGCTATCTTAGGGTTTATTTTATAGGTAAGTATTTAGTTTTAAATAGGAATAATTTAGTTAATATTATTAATATTATTTAGATTTATTTTAATAATAATTAAGTTAGGGGTTTTAGAGTTAGATAGGGTTAATATAGTTAATATATAATATAATAACTATATTAACTTTATTAACCCTAATATAATTAGGGTTAATATAGTTAATATAGATGGCGGAGGTGTAGGGGGATTAGATTACATTACAGGCAAAAGAGCTGATTACTTTGTGACAATGCCCCGCAAAAAGCCCTTTTAAGGGCTGGTAAAAGAGTTGGTTACTTTGGGGCAATGCCCCGCAAAAGGCCCTTTTAAGGGCTGGTAATAGAGCTGGTTACTTTGGGGCAATGCCACGCAAAAGGCCCTTTTCAGGGCTATTTGTAGGGTTAGACTTAGGTTTAGTGGTAGGGAAATTTTAGTATTTTAGGGGTTAATAAATTTAATATAGGTGGCAGCGGTATAGGGGAATTAGATTAGGGGTTAATAAATTTAATATAGGTGGCGGCGGTGTAGGGGGATCAGATTAGGGGGTAATACATTTATTATAGGTGGCGGCGGTGTAGGGGGGATTTAGATTACAGGCAAAAGAGCTGATTACTTTGTGACAATGCCCCACAAAAAGCCCTTTTAAGGGCTGGTAAAAGAGCTGTTTACTTTGGGGCAATGCCCCGCAAAAGGCCCCTTTAAGGGCTGGTAATAGAGCTGGTTACTTTGGGGCAATGCCACGCAAAAAGCCTTTTCAGGGCTATTTTTAATTTAGTTAAGTATTTTAGGGGGTAATAAATTTATTATAGGTGGCGGCGGTGTAGGGGGATTACATTAGGGGTTTAATATATTTAATATAGGTTGCGGCGGTGTAGGGGGATTAGATTAGGGGGTAATATAGTTAAAATAGGTGGCGGCGGGGTAGGGGGCTCACATTAGGGGGTAATAATTTTAATATAGATGGCGGCGATGTAGGGGGATTACATTAGGGGTTAATAATTTTAATGTTGGTGGCGACGGTGTAGGGCGCTCACATTAGGAGGTTAGACATTTAATATAGGTGGTGGCGGGGTCCGGTAGCAGCGGTTTAGGGGTTAAACACTTTATTAGGGATCGCGGTTGACAGATAGATAGACATTGTGCATGCGTTAGGTGTTAGGTTTTATTTTGCAGCTAGTTTAGGGAGTTACGGGGCTCCAATACACAGCGTAAGGCTTACTACGCCTGCAATTTGTGGCGAGATGAAAATGGAGTAAGATTTCTCAATTTTCGCCACGTAAGTCCTTACGCTGTATATTGGATACCAAACTGCGCTGGTTTGGTATACCTTCTATGGGCCAAATAACTATGGCCAAAGGCAGAAATATACGAGCGTAACTTCTATGTTACTCCGTATATGTGATACCAAACCAGCGCAAATTTTGGCCCTAGGTTTCTACTGAAAAGGCATAAGTCACTGGTATGTGAGTTATGTCGAAAAAGTATGCTTCTCAATGAGAGGCATACTTTTTTGACATAACTCAAATACCAGTGACTTATGCCTTTTCAGTAGCAATTATTTTTATGCTTAAGCACTGCTCCTTAAGGTGACCTATAAATTAATATATATTCTTATTTTTTGTTCCTAACCTCCTGTTAATTAGAATTAGGTTTCTGACTGTTTTTATTGTGTTAAATTACAACGTGTACTTTGTTATTTTCAGTATACAAGCCTCTGTTAGCAGAGCATAATCTAGGCTTTTTTTATTGAAATTTTTTCAAAACTACAAACAAAGTAAATATGAAGGAACCCTGTAGGAATCAACATGCAGTTTGACAGGTGCAGATGTGTTCCCTCCAGAGGATACTATCTGGTATTTATTAGATACAAATTTTAACCAGCTAAGTATTGTACCTTCCAAACCTAGACATTTCATGGTTTTAGTGTTATATGCTGCAGTGCAGAAATGCGAAAGAGCATCAACACCTGTTATTGGTCCATTAGTAGGTCATATAGTACATGCACCAGTCATTTCTTGTACTAAGCCTTCTTTAAAAACTGACTAGAAAGAGTAATACATTTTGTGGCTTGTCATGCAAATTATTTTGTTACAAAAACATTCTCATTGGCTTTATCAATAAAAGGTCTAAACTAGATGTGTTGTTTTGAACACTGTCAAGATCTAGCAAAGATATTTTTTAAAAGAGTCATACTAGAGAAAAGAAAAAAAAAATCTTTAAAGAACCCTGAAAAACGTTGGTGAAGAAAGAGCATTTCAGTCCACAAACTCTATTAAAAAATGATAGAAGATATTATCAAGATTCCATGCTGTGGGGTATGGCCCTTTAATTACTTAAATTAGATCCCATAACTACAATACATTGGTATGAAAGGCTTAAATGGAATTTTATTACAAGACCAGAGACTCCTATTTTTTGCATTACTCTTTCTTTACTACTCAATGCAGCCTTTTATGAACAATAACATTGATAAGATAAATAACATACACATAATAAGAGGCTAACAGAAGCTTATTATAGTGAGAAAAAACAGCCAATCAGCACAGAGAATAGCCTATAAACAGAGCACCCAGTTAACACTCTTCCTCTTTCTTTTGCTGCTCAAACTCAGATAAGTGGTGCAGTCTTAAAATAATTTTTTTTTTTACTGTTATTGCATTTTATATATATATTTGTTTTTATTTTAACATTGTTTTCAGTTGGTTATTTTTGCTTTCCCTTTTTTTATACCCCTTTTTCTAATTCCGATTTTTGCTATCTATTTAGTTTTTCAACTATTTCTTTCTGTCTGTGGCTTCGATTTTCCATTTTATTATCCTCCTCTTGTCACTATCTTATTATGTTCGCTTGCTAACTTACTGTCTATACCCACATTTGTTCTGACTTCCTTACCTGTTTGATTTTTTCCCCTCTCCTGTTTGGTTTTGTCCCCGGCCGTGCGGCCACCATTTTCTGGGCCATCCCCTTCCCGCCCATTACTGCTGACGCGATAGCTCTAAACACAAAGTTTTTACAGCCTATGTTGCCATCTTCTGGCATCTTCTATATTGCATTGTATTTGCTTTACAAAAAATTTAGTGAGCAAACGTTTACAATTTGTTCTGTGAGATATTATCATTACCTCAGCTGTATGTTTTTAAAAAATTTGTTTGGAAAAATTCTTTATTAATCAATCCATATATTAGATATATATAGTTTTTTCCTTAAGGGAGATATTTATTTATTAAAGTATTTTAATATTTAATTTTCCTTACTTGAAACTCAAACAAAATCACCTCCCTTAACTTTACATACTGTACAATCTATGATAGATTCCTCTATGGATAATTTATTTAACAAAATGACCTCTTTGATGGGAGAGAAACAAAGAAAAATATCTTTAAAAAGAAAGAACCCATCTATTGCCTATAAAGCAAGTAAAAAACTTATTGAAAAGTCACGTCAACTTTTAGCTGAGCCTAATATTCCTCACAGCAAAGGAAGAAAAACCGCTGTCAGTAGAACCCTGCACCCCGAGGGTAACCAAACGGGGGATACCTATATATGGAAAAAATTAAAATTTAAAACAAAAAATAATAATCCATCTTCAGAATCTGAGGATTCAGATGGTGACGAATATACTGACACTAATTCAGACAATTTCAATGAATCAGATAATTCTGATGGCTCCCCTGCAGCTAAAAAACTGAAAAAGAAAACCAAAAAATCTTATGATTACAGTGAGGACGAGGAGGACTTTATAGATTGTTTGGGCAACCCTAGGTTTAAACCAGACGAGTTACACCATCCCCGGTCCGCCGAGTGGTGTCCCCCCATAGATCTAGCCAAATTCATTGACCATCAATTACGTAAACCCCTGAAAAAACAAACCCGTAATAAAATGAAAGCTGAATGTCCTCGTCCCCTGTTACCAAACAATGCTTCCATCACCCCTGAGGTTGACCCCAAAATTTAAAAATTCATCGGCACCCCAGGTTATAAATTGAAAAAAGGAGTGGATAGATCCTGGAAAATTTGCCAGGACAAACTTTTAGATTCTGTTGGACCCCTCACTAAACTATTTGAATTATCTGAGCAAGGTGTAGCTGAAAATTGCCCTTTGGACCCCTATGTAGTCAGAGAATGGGTCCAAAGACTTCTCTGTTTTATTGGAAATAACAGTTGTGCAATGTCTGGAGAAAGAAGACGTAACATCTTGAGGAAAATAGATCCAAAAATTTCCGATTTTTCCTCAAGCAATATCGCTTCAGATAACAAGGGTCTTTTGTTTGGAGACTCATACTTAAAAGACCTAAGCCAATATGTCAATACTTTCACTAATCTAAACAAAGTAAAGACATCCGTAAAGAAAATTTTCTACCCTAACCAGGGTTTTTCTGACAGGGCCGGGAGAGGCAGAGGCCGCTTTCCCGGCCGCCAATCCTTTCTATCCAGGTCTCACTACTATCCCCAACAAACCCAATACCAACATCAGTTTCAGACACAATTTCAAAGAGGTTATTCAGAACCAGCTACCTCCTCCTTCTTCCCGACAAGAGGTCGACCCTGGACTTTAGGACCAGAGCCAGATTTTAGGACCAGAGCCAGAGCTAGACAAGCTCCAGGTAAGTTCATTACTTCCTCTCCATGTCTCTTCTTTCCCAGAAAAAAATGGTGGCAGACTCGCCCTGTTTGCCCAAAATTGGGCCTCAATTACTTCAGATCCCTGGGTCTTACAAGCTGTGTCAGGTATTCTCAGAGTTCATATCTCCCCCAACTCAAATCTGTCTTCCCCATCCCATTCATTTTTCTCAAGAGGACTCTCTTTTGGTCAAGAGAGAAATATCTACTCTCTTTTCCAAAAAAGCAATTCTTCCAGTTTTTCAACCACAAGATTTCTATCTAAGCAACCTATTTTTAGTAAAAAAGAAAAACAATCAGTACAGGCCAGTCATAAATTTAAAAACTTGAAATGCCTTTGTTGTGTACCATCATTTCAAAATGGAGGGAATTCATTTACTAAGAGAATGCTTAAGAGGAAACGATTGGTTGGTTCGGCTAGATCTCACAGACGCCTATCTAACCGTCCCAATCGCTCAAGAACATTGGAAATTCTTGACATTCCGTTGGGAAGACCAGTTTTGGAATTTCACTTGTCTTCCCTTTGGCCTGTCCTCAGCCCCTTGGATTTTCACCAAGTTACTAAAACCAGTAGTGGCCTGGTTGAGACTCCGAGGGATTCGTCTGATAATTTATTTAGACGATATTTTAATTATGGACCAAGATTTTTATTCCCTTCAGAATCACCTAACTACCACAATTTCCTTACTAGAATCCTTAGGCTTCATTGTGAACAAACTGAAGTCAGTTCTTTTCCCTACAAAGTTGTTGATTTTCTTAGGTTTCAAAATCAATTCGATATCCTCCACTCTGAGTCTTCCTTCAGACAAAGTAAAGAATATCAAGAAGGAAATTGCCAAAACATTATCCAAAGATTTAGTCCCTATCAGAACTATAGCCAGAATAGTAGGGTTACTATCATCCTCTATTCAGGCTATCTTCCCTGCTCCCTTACATTACCGAGAACTTCAGAGATTAAAGATTCTTCATTTAAGGAAAGGATTTTCCTATTCTCATTTGATACCTTTGTCTCTAGAGGCCAAAGAAGAACTATCTTGGTGGCTTTCTCACCTAGAAGCCTGGAATGGGAGAGCCATTTTTGGCAGAGCTCCAGATTTTGTTATAGAATCTGACGCCAGTCTTTCAGGCTGGGGTGCGCGCTGTGGTCCTTCCATCACTGGTGGCAAATGGACATTGGAGGAGAAACGTTTCCATATAAATTGTTTGGAATTATTGGCTGACTCGTTTGCAGTCAAAAGTTTTGCCAAATTTTCTTCTCCAGTTTCTATTCTCTTTCGTATGGACAATATTTCAGCTGTACGATATCTCAATCGTTTGGGAGGCACCAAATCAAGGAATTTGTCCAACATAACTAAGGAATTTATTCATCTTTGTTTAGACAGGAATATTTCTATCAAAGCAGAATATATTCCAGGACAATCGAACGCAGCTGCAGATTGGGGATCTCGTCATTTGACAGATTCCAGCGATTGGAGACTAGACAGGAAAATGTTTTTATTCCTTCAGTCTCTCAGAGGTCCATTTTGTTTGGACCTTTTTGCGTCCAGGACCAATTTTCAAATTTGCCCATATTTCAGTTGGCGTCCAGATCTGGAAGCTGCGGCCATAGATGCTTTTCTACAGCTATGGCCCTCCCGGAAAGCTTATGCTTTCCCTCCATTCTCAATGATCCTGAGGACAATTTCAACAGTCTGCAGGGATCTCCTATGCCTAACTATAGTGACTCCCCTCTGGTCAGCCCAATCTTGGTATCCCTCCCTCCTGGAGATGTCCATCAATCTTCCAATTCTTTTTCCTCCACTTCCTCACCTGTTAGTCAACTCGGAGGGCGAATATCACAGTCTAATTCTCCAAGGCTCTCTTCTTCTGATAGCATGGACAATATCAGGGGACCCTGGTCTCTCCGAGGCCTTTCGGAGGGAGCTAGATCCCTCATTCAAGATTCTTGGGCCCCAGGTACCCGCAGATGCTATTTTGCCGCATGGTCAAAATGGTCTTGCTGGTGCTTACGAAGGGATTTGGATCCTGTTTCTGCGGATTTAACAGAGATCATTAACTACCTGTCTCATCTTTTTGACTCAGACCTAGCATACAGAACAATTAATGTCCATAGATCAGCTATTTCAGCCAGACATAACTTAATCAATAATTTGCCTGTTGGTAAACATCCTTTAGTCTGTAGAGTTCTTAAAGCCATTAGATTAAAGCGTCCTCCTGTTCCCAAACATGAATTCTTCTGGGATGTAGATTTAATTTTCTCTCTTTTTAAATCTTGGCCAGATAATAACTTGTTGTCTTTAAAACAACTTTCCGCTAAACTTGCTACCCTTCTCTGCCTTATCTCTTTCAGAAGAGTATCTGATGTGAAAGCCTTGGATTGGAACTCTAAACGTTTCTCTCCTGAAGGAGTCACCTTTTTTCTTTCTCGCAGAACAAAAACTTTATCTACTTCCATCTTTTACCCTTACCTTCCTTCCGAACCTTCTCTGTGTGTGGTTGAATGCTTAAAGTCATATGAATCTAGAATCTTGATTTTTAGGAAAATTAACTATAATCAACTGCTTATTTCTTTTGTCCCTCCCCATGCTCCTATCACTTCTACCTCTATTGCTAGGTGGGTTAAATGGGTCATGAAAGAGGCTGGTATCAACATTTCTTTCACAGCCCATTCCGTCAAAGGTTCTGCTGCTTCAAAAGCCTTTTTAAAAGCAGCTCCTCTCCCACAAATTTTAAATGCTGCAGATTGGTCTTCTGATTCCATTTTTAAACAATTTTATTTCAGACCCAATCAACATGCCTCGCTTAATTTATTCTCCTAATTTGCTTTAAACTTGCAAAAAATAGGAGTCTCTGGTCTTGTAATAAAATTACTATTATCCTAATATTTTGAAGGTATAATCTAGATTTTATTAAAGACACAGAGACAAGTATTTTCCCTCCTCAAATAGATAATTGTGTTTTTTCCCACCCTGATATATATTTATTATTATATGTTATTAACATTTTTTGTTTCTTGACAGTATCCATGTAATTCCAATCCATTTTCATCTTTGGGATTCCTTCCTTCAACTCAGAGGTCTCATCATCCATCCACTGAACTCTGGACATCTAGTTTGCCTTCTATCAAGTTCAACATTTCATGGAGTTCCATACATCAATTCTACAAGAAGCTGGCGTTTATCACCCTTTGTTGTTTCGGACTTTTTGGACTTTTCATGATGTTTAATATCTTTTTCCTTTTGAGCATCAATTAGAAAGAGGAAGAGTGTTAACTGGGTGCTCTGTTTATAGGCTATTCTCTGTGCTGATTGGCTGTTTTTTCTCACTATAATAAGCTTCTGTTAGCCTCTTATTATGTGTATGTTATTTATCTTATCAATGTTATTGTTCTTTAAAAGGCTGCATTGAGTAGTAAAGAAAGAGTAATGCAAAAAATACTTGTCTCTGTGTCTTTAATAAAATCTAGATTATACCTTCAAAATATTAGGATAATTGGAATTTATAGGAAGAGCCTTGCATGACTATAAAAGTAAAAAAATAAATGTCTTAAAGGGACAGTTTAGTTCAAAATAAACTTTTATGATTCAGATAGAGAATGTAATTTTAAACAATTTTCCAATTTACTTTTATCACCAATTTTTCTTTGTTCTTAGTATTCTTAGTTGAAAGCAAAACCTAGGAGGTTCATATGCAAATTTCTAAGCCCTTGAAGGCCGCCTCTTCTCTTGGGTGTTAGTTCATGTGTGTCATGTGGAGTTCCAGTGTGCCAGCTCTGATTGGCTAAAAATGGATGTCTGTCAAAAGAACTGAAATAAGGGGGCAGTTTGCAGAGGCTTAGATACAAGGTAATTACAGAGGTAAAACGTGTATTATTATAACTGTGTTGGTTATGCAAAACTAGAAAAAGGGTAATAAAAGGGATTATCTATCTTTTTAAACAATAAAAATTCTGGTGTAGACTGTCCCGTTAAGGCTTAAAACCAGAACACTGCAAATAGGAGTCAGTTACTCTTTCTCAGAAGCTGTTAAATCAGTATTCATATTATAATGTTAACAGTTATCAGTTTGGTCTATTTTAGACACAGTTGATATGTGTTTTCAATCTCCCATGAAATGTTATCGACCTATTTAGTGCTATTAAAGAGATATAAAAATAAAAAATGAAAATGTTTTAATGTGTTTCATCATTTTATTATTGCTTGCACTATGTGGTCGATAACATTTTAAACTGGGCAGGATTATAAGTGGAGAGCAAAAATATTAGTGCTATTGCTAACATTGCTATATTACTTTTATTTTTTTGCTGGAGTGAAAGTCTAGGGTGCGCTAACATCTTCATGTCGGATATTGCTGGTATGCTAAATACCTCATACTATTGACTTCTAGGGGTGCACTGAAAAACTCATGTCTCTTGTTGCACGAGCAACTATATAACACTTTGGTAAGTAGAATACACTTTCTATAAAGTTAATTTATTGATGCAGTAGTACAGCTATGCTCAAAGCAAATAAATCAACTAAAAATCTCCAAGTGAGATGAAACCAGAGGTTAGGAAACTGGTATCCCTTCATCAAGCCCATCCATCGAATTAACAGTTTTTGAACATTTAAGAATTTACTAAATGTGGTTTATAAGATTCTTGCACAGTGACTATCAACTTTAAAAAAGCTGATATCAAAAGATTAAGATAAATTGCTTCATTATATTTATTAGGAGTTGTGCACCGCTGGTCTGAATATTATTTGTATGGGTTACGTTGGGGGGCGCGGATTGTGTATTTATGGAATCAAGGGGACAGTGACCTGAAAACATTTTGGAACTATCTAGAGAATCAGCAAACAGGGAACGATATCTTGTCTGTGTTGACGTGATTGCCTAGACAAATTGTCATTTGAAAAAAGGAAGCACTATTACTTATCATTACAGAAATATGAGTATTATCTAAATACAACCATTTTAAATGGCTGTGAAACCAATTTTTGTTTCTGTCATGATTCAGATAGACAATACAATTGTTAACAACTTTCCAATTTACTTCTATTATTTAATTTGCTTCACTATCTTGATATACTTTGTTGAATTAGCAACACTAGTGGGAGATAGTTGAATACACTTGGTAAACCAATAACATGAGGCATATATGTACACTTGCAGTCACCAATCAGTAGCGCCTATGCCTACCTAGGTGTTCTTTTCAACAAAGGATACCAAAGGAACAAAATCCTTTGTTTAAATTGACATGCTCTATTTGAATAGTTAAAAAAAAAAATTGGGTTTCATGTCCCTTTCAGAAAGAGTTTGCCAATTGTATTTTTCAGATGTTTCTAAGAGTTTATGGCCTAGATTTAGAGTTCGGCGGTAGCCGTCAAAACCAGCGTTAGAGGCTCCTAACGCTGGTTTTGGGCGCCCGCTGGTATTTGGAGTCAGTGATTAAAGGGTCTAACGCTCACTTTTCAGCCGCGACTTTTCCATACCGCAGATCCCCCTACGCCATTTGCGTAGCCTATCTTTTCAATGGGATCTTTCTAACGCTGGTATTTAGAGTCGTTTCTGCAGTGAGCGTTAGAGCTCTAACGACAAGATTCCAGCCGCCTGAAAATAGCAGGAGTTAAGAGCTTTCTGGCTAACGCCGGTTTATAAAGCTCTTAACTACTGTACCCTAAAGTACACTAACACCCATAAACTACCTATGTACCCCTAAACCGAGGTCCCCCCACATCGCCGCCACTCGATTAAAATTTTTAACCCCTAATCTGCCGACCGCCACCTACGTTATACTTATGTACCCCTAATCTGCTGCCCCTAACACCGCCGACCCCTGTATTATATCTATTAACCCCTAACTTGCCCCCCACAATGTCGCCGCAAGCTACTTAAAATAATTAACCCCTAATCTTCCGACCGCAAATCGCCGCCACCTACGTTATCCCTATGTACCCCTAATCTGCTACCCCTAACATCGCCGACCCCTATGTTATATTTATTAACCCCTAATCTGCCCCCCACAACGTCGCCGACACCTACCTACACTTATTAACCCCTAATCTGCCGAGCGGACCTGAGCGCTACTATAATAAAGTTATTAACCCCTAATCCGCCTCACTAACCCTATCATAAATAGTATTAACCCCTAATCTGCCCTCCCTAACATCGCCGACACCTACCTTCAATTATTAACCCCTAATCTGCCGACCGGAGCTCACCGCTATTCTAATAAATGTATTAACCCCTAAAGCTAAGTCTAACCCTAACACTAACACCCCCCTAAGTTAAATATAATTTTTATCTAACGAAATAAATTAACTCTTATTAAATAAATAATTCCTATTTAAAGCTAAATACTTACCTGTAAAATACATCCTAATATAGCTACAATATAAATTATAATTATATTATAGCTATTTTAGGATTAATATTTATTTTACAGGCAACTTTGTAATTATTTTAACCAGGTACAATAGCTATTAAATAGTTAAGAACTATTTAATAGTTACCTAGTTAAAATAATTACAAATTTACCTGTAAAATAAATCCTAACCTAAGATATAATTAAACCTAACACTACCCTATCAATAAAATAATTAAATAAACTACCTACAATTACCTACAATTAACCTAACACTACACTATCAATAAATTAATTAAACACAATTGCTACAAATAAATAACATTAAATAAACTATCTAAAGTACAAAAAATAAAAAAGAACTAAGTTACAGAAAATAATAAAATATTTACAAACATAAGAAAAATATTACAACAATTTTAAACTAATTACACCTACTCTAAGCCCCCTAATAAAATAACAAAGCCCCCCAAAATAAAAAATTCCCTACCCTATTCTAAAATACAAATATTACAAGCTCTTTTACCTTACCAGCCCTGAACAGGGCCCTTTGCGGGGCATGCCCCAAGAATTTCAGCTCTTTTGCCTGTAAAAAAAAACATACTATACCCCCCCCCCAACATTACAACCCACCACCCACATACCCCTAATCTAACCCAAACCCCCCTTAAATAAACCTAACACTACCCCCCTGATGATCTTCCTACCTTGTCTTCACCATGCCAGGTTCACCGATCCGTCCTGGCTCCAAGATCTTCATCCAACCCAAGCGGGGGCTAGACATCCACTGAAGAAGTCCAGAAGAGGGTCCAAAGTCTTCCTCCTATCCGGCAAGAAGAGGACATCCGGACCGGCAAACATCTTCTCCAAGCGGCATCTTCTATCTTCTTCCATCCGATGACGACCGGCTCCATCTTGAAGACCTCCAGCGCGGATCCATCCTCTTCTTCCGACGACTAGACGACGAATGACGGTTCCTTTAAGGGACGTCATCCAAGATGGCGTCCCTCGAATTCCGATTGGCTGATAGGATTCTATCAGCCAATCGGAATTAAGGTAGGAATTTTCTGATTGGCTGATGGAATCAGCCAATCAGAATATAGTTCAATCCGATTGGCTGATCCAATCAGCCAATCAGATTGAGCTCGCATTCTATTGGCTGTTCCGATCAGCCAATAGAATGCGAGCTCAATCTGATTGGCTGATTGGATCAGCCAATCGGATTGAACTATATTCTGATTGGCTGATTCCATCAGCCAATCAGAAAATTCCTACCTTAATTCCGATTGGCTGATAGAATCCTATCAGCCAATCGGAATTCGAGGGACGCCATCTTGGATGACGTCCCTTAAAGGAACCGTCATTCGTCGTCTAGTCGTCGGAAGAAGAGGATGGATCCGCGCTGGAGGTCTTCAAGATGGAGCCGGTCGTCATCGGATGGAAGAAGATAGAAGATGCCGCTTGGAGAAGATGTTTGCCGGTCCGGATGTCCTCTTCTTGCCGGATAGGAGGAAGACTTTGGACCATCTTCTGGACTTCTTCAGTGGATGTCTAGCCCCCGCTTGGGTTGGATGAAGATCTTGGAGCCAGGACGGATCGGTGAACCTGGCATGGTGAAGACAAGGTAGGAAGATCATCAGGGGGGTAGTGTTAGGTTTATTTAAGGGGGGTTTGGGTTAGATTAGGGGTATGTGGGTGGTGGGTTGTAATGTTGGGGGGGGGGTATAGTATGTTTTTTTTTACAGGCAAAAGAGCTGAAATTCTTGGGGCATGCCCCGCAAAGGGCCCTGTTCAGGGCTGGTAAGGTAAAAGAGCTTGTAATATTTGTATTTTAGAATAGGGTAGGGAATTTTTTATTTTGGGGGGCTTTGTTATTTTATTAGGGGGCTTAGAGTAGGTGTAATTAGTTTAAAATTGTTGTAATATTTTTCTTATGTTTGTAAATATTTTATTATTTTCTGTAACTTAGTTCTTTTTTATTTTTTGTACTTTAGATAGTTTATTTAATGTTATTTATTTGTAGCAATTGTGTTTAATTAATTTATTGATAGTGTAGTGTTAGGTTAATTGTAGGTAATTGTAGGTAGTTTATTTAATTATTTTATTGATAGGGTAGTGTTAGGTTTAATTATATCTTAGGTTAGGATTTATTTTACAGGTAAATTTGTAATTATTTTAACTAGGTAACTATTAAATAGTTCTTAACTATTTAATAGCTATTGTACCTGGTTAAAATAATTACAAAGTTGCCTGTAAAATAAATATTAATCCTAAAATAGCTATAATATAATTATAATTTATATTGTAGCTATATTAGGATTTATTTTACAGGTAAGTATTTAGCTTTAAATAGGAATTATTTATTTAATAAGAGTTAATTTATTTCGTTAGATAAAAATTATATTTAACTTAGGGGGGTGTTAGTGTTAGGGTTAGACTTAGCTTTAGGGGTTAATACATTTATTAGAATAGCGGTGAGCTCCGGTCGGCAGATTAGGGGTTAATAATTGAAGGTAGGTGTCGGCGATGTTAGGGAGGGCAGATTAGGGGTTAATACTATTTATGATAGGGTTAGTGAGGCGGATTAGGGGTTAATAACTTTATTATAGTAGCGCTCAGGTCCGCTCGGCAGATTAGGGGTTAATAAGTGTAGGTAGGTGTCGGCGACGTTGTGGGGGGCAGATTAGGGGTTAATAAATATAACATAGGGGTCGGCGATGTTAGGGCAGCAGATTAGGGGTACATAGGGATAACGTAGGTGGCGGCGGTTTACGGAGCGGCAGATTAGGGGTTAAAAGTGTAATGCAGGGGTCAGCGATAGCGGGGGCGGCAGATTAGGGGTTAATAAGTGTAAGGTTAGGGGTGTTTAGACTCGGGGTACATGTTAGGGTGTTAGGTGCAGACTTAGGAGGTGTTTCCCCATAGGAAACAATGGGGCTGCGTTAGGAGCTGAACGCTGCTTTTTTGCAGGTGTTAGGTTTTTTTTCAGCTCAAACAGCCCCATTGTTTCCTATGGGAGAATCGTGCACGAGCACGTTTTTGATGCCGGCCGCGTCCGTAAGCAACTCTGGTATCGAGAGTTGCATTTGCGGTAAAAATGCTCTACGCTCCTTTTTTGGAGCCTAACGCAGCATTTGTTTGAACTCTCGATACCAGAGTTAAATTTATGGTGCGGCCAGAAAAAAACCCGCGGAGCGTTAACAGCCCTTTTACCGCCGAACTCTAAATCTAGGCCTTTGTTTGCTGTATGAGATATGTTTTTGGCTAGCTAATACAATAAAATATGTAAATTACAGGAATCCCCAGTAATGAAGGACTATAAAAGAGATGAGGACAGCCTCAATTAATCTAGACCATAATTCATAAGTTCATCCAAAATGGCATTGTTAGATATTTTGCGCCCATTGTGCCCATGAGTAAACCTAATGCTCCATTTGAAAACATCTTGGGATATCCGGTAACAAGTCAAAAAAGCCGGTTTGGGATTTTATTGAGTCCCCTTTAGCTGTCAAATTTCAAACAATAGCAAATTTGACTTTCAAACAATAGCAAAAACAATAGCAGTAAAAACCCATGTGTTTTTGTAAGTTAAGATTATGCCATGCTCGTTGATAAAGATACAGAAAAACTATGGGCTTTTTTTTAATGTTGTAGTAGAGTAGGGTAATCTGCATTTTTAAATGAGCCATATACAAATAAACATCTGAAAGAAAGTTTGTTCAAGTCAATACATTGGTGTAATGCTATTTGTATGGTCATTATTTCCTCAACTAATAAAGAGTAAACAGAAATCCTGGGCCTTAAAGAGATACTAAACCCATTTTTTTAATGATTCAGATAGAGCATGCAATTTTAAGCAACTTTCTAATTTACTCCTATTATCAATTTTTCTATGTTCTCTTGCTATCTTTATTTAAAAAGCAGGAATGTAAAGCTAAGAGCCGGACCATTTTTGGTTCAGAACCTGGGTTAAACTTGCTTATTGGTGGCTAAATGTAAGCAAGAAAATCCAGAGTGCTGAACCTAAAATGGGCTGGCTTCTAAGCTTTACATTCCTGCTTTTTAAATAAAGATAGCAAGAGAACATGGAAAAATTGATAATAGGAGTAAATTACAAAGTTGCTTAAAATTGCCTGCACTAACTGAATCATTAAAGAAAAAAAATGTGGGTTTAGTATCCCTTTAAGGGAACTTCCTTTAGCAAAAACAAAACAAATCACCATGAAATTAAGATCCAGTGTGTAGGCAGTATAATATTATAAATGTGCCACTCAGTATTATTTAGTTCCACATGCCACTACATTATGAGTACAAGTGACATACACTACAAAAATCTACAGTTTAAAAAGTGTGACACATCGCTAACTTATAGTGTAAGGTCACCCCTGACATTTATGCTGGCAAGTTTATATGTGCATGGAAACACAGGGACTTTTGGAGTTTCAAAGTTTTAGTTGTGGCTGAAATGTTTTGCTGTTATTTTTGCCATGCTGATTTTCACTGACTTTTCAATTTTCTTTTGGTATCATTTTACTTTTTTCCCCCCAAGACTTACTTTTCATGTTACTCACACGCTGAGGTTTTAAATGAAATAACAATTTTTTTTAAATTAAAATTTAGACTCGCTGTAACTTGAAATAATAACAAATAAGATTTAAACTTTAAACTTAAATGAAGTCACAATTTCAGCTTTCTAGAAATTATTTCATTTTCAATTAAAGTGACATTGTCATCTATTTTTCTACACTTAAAAGTGGACATTTGAAAATGTATTAATTTTATGTCCCTGTCCACCAATATAATTGAGACAGATATCCTAATAAACAAGTGAGCATTAGTTGCATTAAAGGGGCATGAAACCCAACACATTTATTTCATAATTCAGATGAAACATACAATTTAAAATAACTCAAATTAAACAACTTTTCAATTTACTTATATTGTCAGATTTGTTAGAAGAGCAGTAAAGCACTACAGGGAGCTAAGTGAATACATCTGGTAAGCCAATTAATAAAGGCATATATGTAAATATATCAATGATCAGCTAGCTCCCAGCAGTGCATTGCTGCTCCTGAGCCTACCTATGTATGCTTTTCAACAATGGATACCAAAAGAACAAACCAAATTAGATAGTAGAAGTGAATTGGAAAGTTGTTTGAAACTGTATGGTCTATTTGAATCATAAAAGAAAAATGTGTGGTCTCTTTAATCTCAATTTAAATTGAAAAAGCTTAAAAAAAAACTAATTGTAAACTGCATGATAATGTACCTTCATATCAGAGAATTTAAAAATGAATAATGTTTATAATAGGTTTTTTTCCCTTTCACTGATTTCCTTGTCCCTCAGAACAAAAGAGCCCTTGCTAACCAATCACAAACCAATACAGATTTATAAGATTTGCTGTTTGCATGTGTGTAGTTAAAGGGAAGAAATTGGGGAAGCACTGTCCTCTTGTCTTCCCTTAAGGTGGTTCAGCTTAATTAATAATAATTAATGAAACAGGTATTTAAACATATATATATATATATATATATATATATATATATATATATATATATATATATATATATATTCCTTTCTAATTTCATTCTAATAGCTAGATCTAAATATATATTATATATCCAATAGTATTCACAGCTTATTATACCCACTGCTAAGGCATATAATGATTTTCATATCATGAATGTTGATGCAAAGATGATCATCCTCTTTTAGAGACCAAATGACTAGAAATACAAGGTGGGGTGGGGGGATAAAATAGAAAAGCAATAGTATAGAAAAAACAGTATTAACTCAAGCCTCCCAGGCAGAAAGTAGAACAAGCACAATTTCCAGATGCTTTTTAAACAAAAGGTAGCAAAATAAAAAATGAATGTATACTGTTATAAGGTGATACTTTAAATAATGAAATATGTTATATTTGTTGTTAATATAAAGTATAATGGCCCTTTAACATTTTTAACGGAAAAAAAAAAAATATTCTCAAGATGTTTTAATGCCGATCTTTGCTATGTATAATTAAATGATTGAGTACAATGCAGTTTTAATGTGTGATATACTAAAAACTTTGGCTTAAGTTTGCTGAAAATAAGGTATTTTCTTTCTTTTATAGTAAAGAGTTATATGATGTATTTGTATTTCTAACTGAAAAAAACTTTTTTAGGATATATTCATAACAAGCATATTCAAGGTATTTTTTATCTGTTGTTGGTCCAGAAACAAGGGAAATTTCTATGCTTTGTTTTTTTTTTTCCATTCCATATCTTCCCACGTCATAATCTGAACAGACATTTTTATGTTCGCCATTACAGAGTTTAATTTTCATCATTGCTTTTCTTAAAAGAATATGAAATCCAAACATTTTCTTTTGTGATTCATGCAGACCATACAATTTAAAACAATAGTTTCCAATTACTTCAATTTAAAATTTGCTTTGTTTCTATGTTATCCTTTGTTGAAGAGATACCTAGGTAGGTGCCTGGAGCACTACATGACAGGAAATAGTGCTGCCATCTAGTGTTCTTGCAAATGGATAACATTCTTGCAAAACTGCTGCCATATAGTTCTCCAGTGTGTGCATGCTCCTAAGCATACGCACCTGCTTTTCAACAAAAAATACCAAGAGAACAAAGAACATTTCATAATAGAAGTTAATTAGAAAGTTGTTTAAAATTGCTAGCTCTATCTGAATGATGAAAGGAAAAAAAAAGTTGTGTTTCATGTCCATTTAGTGACCGATAAGGACATATTTTAAAATTCAAAATATAAATGTACGATTTAGTTTTGTTTTTTTCTTCTTTTTTTCTCGGTATATATATAACACACAATCTTATATTGCAAGTGAATAGTAAAATACAATTATACCAGAGAAAACACAGGCATCATTTTGTTCAGCCCTATACTTTCAGTGGATAGTATGGCGTGCTAACATTGCACAAGTTTCACCGGAGCGCAACACATAATAGCACTGAGAAAATTAGCTCGCCTGGAGACCTGAAGTAAGGTGTTAGGACTAAGATAAAAGTATATAAAAACACATGTAAAACATAAATAAAGTATTTCACTGATATTTTTCAATAAACATTTTAATAGTGATCTAAAGGGATTTGCTGTATAACAAAGATTTGGACTGGGAAGGTCTCTCTCTCTCCCCTCTCTCTCTCCTCTCTCTCTCTTCTCCTCTCTCTCTCCTCTCCCTCTCCTTCTCTCTCTCTTCTCCCTCTCCTTCTCTCTCTCCTCTCCCTCTCCTTCTCTCTCTACTCTCCCTCTCCTCCTCTCCCCTCTCTCCTTGCATTTCAGCCAATCAGTAATGACTCATAAATAACTACACAGTAGTGAGCACAATGTTATCTATATGGTGCACATGAACTGGCGCTGTCTAGCTGTGAAAAACTGTCAAAATGCAGTGAGATAAGAAGCAGCCTTCAATGGCTTCGAAATTAGCATACGAGCATACCTAGGTTTAGTTTTCAACAAAGAATACCAATAGAACAAAGCAAATTTGATTATAAAAGTATATAGGAAAGTTGTTTAAAATTACATGCCCTATCTGAATCATGAACGTTTAATTTGGACTACACTCCCTTTAAGCATGTCCCTTTAAGCATGGCTGCACTATCCAACCTACAGATGTTATTGCACCTGAGGTTTTTACTCGAGTGCTAACATTTTACTTTCAGCTATGTATTGTGCTTTACCATTTTTATGCTCAACTTGCAATAGACCACAGTGTTTTAACCCAGTATGGTTTCCTTTACATGGTATATTTAACCCCTTCAGTGCTGGAGTAATGTGTTACCCATTAGAGTATGCCACTTTTTCTGTGAGATAGTCACTCAAATCATACCACTATTTAATATGAAATAAAAAAATACATTTTTGTAAATTGTGTAATTTTCTACAGTGCACATTATTATTATTATTTTCGGTTATTTGTAGAGCGCCAACAGATTCCGCCGCGCTAATGCACATGGTAAATATCATCATGTAAACAATTAGCAGCATTTTTAAAATATAATCATTTTTATTAAACATGTTCAAATTAGATACAAAAATTCAAAAAGATTGTATGGGTTGATCAAAATCTGCCAATTTGTCTTTGGTGGGGTTTCTTCCTGAAAAAGAGCAATTTTTTGCTTCAATGCAATCACATTAGCAGGTTTTGGCTCCTTCTCTGATCAGTCCCGAAATGGCCTTTTTGACATATCTGCAAGTATTTCAAGATCATTTGTTATAATTCTATTATGTTACACATGTGTAAGCACTCTGACATGGCCATAGGCAACATTTTAGAAGTGTATTTGTATACATGGTATATATTTAATAAAGCTCTATATATCGATATTGTATAGTCCGTCAGCAGTGGGCAGAACGCACATTTACATATATGTGTAAATTTAAATATGTACAGTATAAGTATTGAGTACGTGATATCCTGTACAGCTAAGGAAATTGTCACAGCAGTTCGTTTTCAAGTTTTTGTGGCTATATTATTAAAAATTCTAACAGGATTTACACCTTTGAGACCAGGAGTTCAATTCTGTAGCCCCAAGGAATAGAAAATACACCACTATGAACATGTTTAGACTTTGTGGTCATGAAGGCGTAATCCCGTAAAAATCCAGTTATGAATGTGCGTTTCATTTTGAAACCTGGTCACGAAAGCACAGTCCAGCTTGTGAAACATTTTTGCTGCTACAGTATTGGAATGGAACGGTTCCACTGTTTACAGTGCAAAAACCGTTAAAATCCTGTTATAGAAAACCAGTAGTCGTCTTCCTCTTGATTTCAGATTTATACCTCACTAAAATGGAAAATGGTTCTTTTAAAATCAATTTTTTTAAATATTGAATAAAACAATACTTTAAAAGTGTCAATATAATCATTGAACAAACACACCCAGTATACCCAATATACATGTACAAATGATAATCACCCGCCATCAGGGGGTGACAGGGGTGACTCCTGTCAGGGGCCCAATGGGCCAGGGGGGCCCCATGAGGCAAGAACTAAAAAAAAAATTTGGCAGCCACTAGTGATTACTACTGCAGAGTGCTAATTGAGCATGGGAAATGTTATTACAAGGAGTAAAGTATTAGCATTTGAGAGGATTTCTGAGTGTGCACTAAACCACTATGCACAGTGTGAGACAGACTTGGCACTTTGTTTGTACAGTGTGTGCCTGAGTCAGACAGCAGATCACTTTCATTTGCAGAGGAGGTAGGACTTACTTAGCAAATGTTTTTTATTTCTTTGTGCAATTTTGGATTGTAACTTCAGTGTGGTAGTAGTTGTATGGTGGGGCCAGGCGTCCATAAAAACCCATATTTTTTTTTTAACAGCAGTGTATTTATGATTATTCGACAATGCTGTAGAAATTCTATATTTAAAACCATGCAGAAATGTTTCCTCCTCAATACACAAATGGTAGGTGCCCTTTTGGCAGATATGCATTATATATATATATATATATATTACATTCCAGTTTACTGCCCCTTTATGCAAGGACTTTCCAGATGCAAGGAGGCATTATATCTAAGATTTTTACATCTGCATAAAATGTTATACTCTCAGACTAAGATTGCTCAGTGTTTGAACAGTTAACCTGTCTCATTTTAGTCTACACTACAGCTGACTCAATTTTGAAATACATACCAACAAGCCTAAATCCTGCATTTAACCATATCTAAATGGTATGAGTACCAGTTCCACCAAGACCATATAGAGTCCAGCATTTTCAAAATCCATAAGTACAGCTGACAGATGGGAACATTTGTACACTATATTTGATATGGTGCTCTTGGTTGGGGAAAATGGGGAAAAAACAAACATATGTCAACCTTTTAAAAGTACTTTTATTTATCTAGCCATCTACACAGATCATTAATGTACAATTTTGAATTCACAGAATTATTTTTGTTTGCACATTTACAAATATGATTCTTTAAAAAGTGATCTCTTAATTTCTTAATTTTTTTTATCATGCATGTCACATAGAAACATAGAAACATAGATATTGACTGCAGATAAAAGCCATAGGCCCAGCAAGTCTGCCCGACCTTACCTAACAGTATAAACTTATCTAGTTCGTAGGATAGCCTTATGCTTGTCCCATTCATTTTTAAAGTCCCCCACAGTGTTTGTTGCTACTACCTCTTGAGGAAGTTTATTCCATAATCACTCTTTCTGTAAAGAAGTGCTTCCTCAAATTACTCCTGAATCTACTACCCTTTAGCTTGAGCTCATGACCCCTTGTTCTTGAATTTTCCATTTTATGTAAAATACCCACAGCCTCAGTTTTACTAAACCCTTTAATGTACTTGAAAGTTGCTATCATATCACCTCTTTCCCTTCTCTCCTCTAAGCTATACATATTTAGGTAATTGAGCCTATCCTGGTAAGTTTTATTTTTTAGACCATGTACCATTTTGGTAGCCCTCCTTTGCACAGATTCAAGTTTGTTAATATCCTTCTGAAGATATGGCCTCTAGAACTGCACACAATACTCAAGATGAGGCCTAACTAATGATCTATAAAGTGGCATAAGAACCTTACTATTTCTGCTGCAAATACCTCTACCAATACATCCAAGCATTCTGCTAGCCTTACTCGCTGCATTACTACATTGTTTACTAAGTTTTAAATCATCTGAAATAATAATTCCCAAGTCCTGTTCCTCATCTGTAACAGTCAGTAAAGTGTCACACACACTGTTGATTTAGGGGATGCAAGGTGCATAAATGTTTCCTCCTGTGAGTGTTTCTGTGGGTGTCTGTGTTTATGTCTTTGTGCTTTGGTTTGTGTCTAAGTGTGTATGTATTTTTTTTTCTGTGGTTCTCTCTGTGAGGGTGGGTGTGTATGTCTTTGTGCATTTTCTGTGGATGTCTTTAAGGGTGTGTGCATATGCCTTTGAGCTTTTTCTATGGGTGTCTCTGCGAGGGTGTGTGTATGTTTGTCTTTGTGTATTTTCTCTGGATGCATCTGTGAGGGTGGATGTGTAGGTCTGTGTTTTTTGTGGATGTCTCTGTGAGGGTGTGTGTGTATGTATATATGTATGTCTGTGTTTTCTGTGGATGTCTCTGTGAGGGTGTGTGTTTTCTGTGGATGTCTCAGTGAGGGTGTGTGTATGTATGTCTTTCTGTGTTTTATGTGGTTGTCTCTGTGTGTGTGTATGTCTTTGTGTGTTTTCTGAGGCTGTCTCTGTCTGTGTTTCCTTGGGTGTATGTGGAAGTTTGAGTTTGTGTGTGTGTGTGTCCATTGTCTGTTCCTTTTTAGGACATTTTGACCTTACTACTGATTATTCACATCTTATTACAGATTTTGAGACTAACAAGACCTTTCCGAAAGTCACCAATACGCCATTTAACCTTTAAATTATTGTTTAGGCAGTTCAGGGCCCTTCCTTTCAGCCACTGCATGCTGTTGTCATCATTTAGTTGGCATCTTCCTTTACAAAAAGATAATCAGAACTCCATATTTTGTTTTCTAAATCTCCTTTTTTTACAAAACTGTAGTTTACCTCATTACTTGTCAGGTCAATGTAAACAAGTGCTGAGTATCTGTTTGGGTGTCTGTGTCTGAGTGTTTCTTTGCGTGTCTGCTAGACTGCCTATATGTGAATCCTTATGTGTGAGTGTTTCAGTGTATGAGTGTGTCTGTGTGTGTGTATGTTACTACCTTTACAACATTTCCAAGTTTAAATAGACACTTAAGAATAAAGTGCATATATGTTTTAGTCACTTGGTCAAAAATTGCACATGTCAAAGGAGGGGGGGGGGGGCCTGATCAATGGTTAAGTCAGGGGCCCCAAAATTTCTAGTGTCAGCCCTGGCAGCAGGGCCGGCTTAACCATGGGACCAAGTGGGTCCCATGGACCCAGACGGCACTTGGCAGGGGGCGGCACATCAGTGAGTCTGTCATTAGTGATGTTGCAAACATAAAAATTTGGCGAACCGGGCGAACCACCATAGACTTCAATAGGCAGGTGAATTTTAAAACCCACAGGGACTCTTTCTGGCCACAATAGTGATGGAAAAGTTGTTTCAAGGGGACTAACACCTGGACTGTGGCATGCCGGAGGGGGATCCATGGCAAAACTCCCATGGAAAATTACATAGTTGATGCAGAGTCTGGTTTTAATCCATAAAGGGCATAAATCACCTAACATTCCTAAATTGTTTGGAATAACGTGCTTTAAAACATCAGGTATGATGTTGTATCGATCAGGTAGTGTAAGGGTTACGCCCGCTTCACAGTGCGCAGTGTAGGTGATATACCTGCCCTGACCATGCTTTGCAGACCAGGTATCAGTGGTCAGATGGACCCTTGCCCCAACACTGTGTGCCAGACATGCCATTATAGCAGACTTATATGGCTTTGGCGTTGCTTTTTGGTAATTAGAAGGCTGCTAAATGCCACTGCGCACCACACGTGTTTTATGCCCAGCAGTGAAGGGGTTAATTAGGGAGCATGTAGGCAGCTTGTAGAGTTAATTTTAGCTTAAGTGTAGTGTAGTAGACAACCCAAAGTATTGATCTAGGCCCATTTTGGTATATTTCATGCCACCATTTCACCGCCAAATGCGATCAAATTTAAATAAAAGTTAATTTTTTTCGCAATTTTAGGTTTCTCACTGAAATTATTTACAAACAGCTTGTGCAATTATGGCACAAATGGTTGTAAATGCTTCTCTGGGATCCCCTTTGTTCAGAAATAGCAGACATATATGACTTTGGCGTTGCTTTCTGGTAATTAGAAGGCTGCTAAATGCTGCTGCGCATCACACATGTATTATGGCTAGCAGTGAAGGGGTTAATTAGGTAGTTTGTAGGGAGCTTGCAGGGTTAATTTTAGCTTTAGTGTAGAGATCAGCCTCCCACCTGACACATCAGACCCCCTGATCCCTCCCAAACATCTCCCTTCCCTCCCCCACCCCACAATTGTCCCCGCCATCTTAAGTACTGGCAGAAAGTCTGCCAGTACTAAAATAAAAGGTTTTTAATTTTTTTCATTTTTTTTAGCATATTTACATATGCTGTGGTGTAGCATCCCCCCTTAGCCCCCAACCTCCCTGATCCCCCCAAAACAGCTCTCTAACCCTCCCCATCTGCCTTATTGGCGGCCATCTTTGGTACTAGCAGCTGTCTGCTATTATTTCACAGTCAAAAAAGTGTTTTTTTTTTTTTAAATGTACACTACTGTTACACCAGATATGAGTGGTGGCACTGGGCAAGTGGGCACAGTATACGCTGTGAGCCTGACACACACGCTGGCAGGCAGGCAACTGTAATTAGATTACACAGGAAAAAAAAAAAAAAGCAGACTGATGTTCTAGCCCTAAAAAGGGCTTTTTGGGGTGCTGTCCTTACAGCAGAGATCAGATGAGTCCTTCAGGACTGTAGTGGACACTGAATACACTAGCCTAGCTATCGATTCCCCTATTAAATCAGCAGCAGCTACACTGTCCCTCCTCTCACTAAGAATGCAGCTTCCAAATGAATCTAAAATGGATGCTGTCCAGGAGGTGGGAGGGTCTGGGAGGGAGTGTCTGCTGCTGATTGGCTGTAATGTGTCTTCTGACTGTGAGGTACAGGGTCAAAGTTTACTCAATGATAAAGAATAGGGGGCGGACCGAACATCGCATATGTTTGCCGTCCGCAGCGAACGAGAACATGCTATGTTCGCCGCAAACTATTCGCGACATCACTATCTGTCATGAATCCTCCAAGCAAACCGGCATTTTTTGTTTTATTTTAGAAAGCCTGTGTGCAATTCCTATGGGTGAACCTCTAGGTGGCGGCAAAGAGTTTAATAAAAAAAAAGTAGTTTGCAGTGTATAGAGTCTAGAGCGGACATCAAAAAAGTGTGCACCACAGTGAGCAATCAATACAAGCAGACACCCTCTAATGTATACTGGTGGACTATGGGACTCATCTGCTCAGCCTATGCCTAAACAAGCACTAGCATCCACCATCACACAGCTAACATAGGTATGTCATAAGAAGCAGCCAGCAGCAACACTTGCATGTATGCAGGGCTGCTCATCTCTGTGTGCTGCACTTTGTAAAGGAGTATATTGAGAAAACAAGCAGCACACAGAGATGAGCAGCCCTGCAACCTGCATACATGCAAAAGTAATTCTATCCGATTGCTAAATTTCATTAAAATTATGGGGGGGGATAGAAAATTGAAATTAAAAGCGATCCTTTTAACAGGATTATTACAGCAAACCAGAAATCACTCACTAGACAAGCCTGTTTCGTTCTTTTTAGAACTCATCAGTAGGAGATAGATTTCTGGTTGCTGCATTGATAAAGCTATTTTCATGGTTAAACCAAAATTCATTCAAATTATGGGGGGAGATAAAAAACAAAATTAAAATCCTCCAGGTCTCCAAATTAAATCAAAGTAAATATTTGCATAGGAAACTAGTACATCTAGGCAAGTATCCCCGCTTGCTTTCCCCCAGAAATTCTTAATATACAATGTTACCAATGCACAAGAAAATTGGGCACAGCCAAAAAAGCGGAGGACAGCCGCAAAAGCCAAAGGAAAAAAGACAGGCAGCTACATGCAGGCATTATGCATCTATGATTAAGCGCAAGTGTGCGCAAAACATGTAAGGCTGCTGTTTCCCTCCTTTTGGTTTGTTGTGTCTTATTTTTTCACCCTTACATTTTTATTGGAATAAATTTTCTTTTCTGTAGCTCAGTAGCCGCCTGTCTTTTTTCATTTGCTTTTATTTTAATTGTTTTGTTTTTTTCTTCAGAATAAACAAAAACATATCTGTTTGTTTGTACGCTTCCTTTTTGCTGTCACTTTCTGTTTTAAACAATCCACATGAACCCACTAATAGAGAGAAAAACTGCTATGTATTTTGGATATGAAATGAGACCCTTTTTTAGACTAATTATTTGTTCTGCCTTGCTTTTTTCCAACAATATAGATAATATATTATTTGTATAATCAATAATTAATTTTTATCAATTAAAAATAAAAATTGATGGCATATTATATATAATGTATGTTTTTTATGAAAAAACTGGATCATTAATGCTATCAGAAAAATAAATTAATATACATACATATGCAGTACATATGCAACTTAAAATTAGTGGCTCAAACTGTTAAACCCATTGGCTGCCAGAGAGATCAGCAATGTGCTTAAATATTCACTGGCACTCAAAGGGTTAAAATCAAGTCTATATGTAGCCACAAACAATCATTGTGCTAAAGGAACAGGACAAGATATTAATATTGGAACATAAAAGTTCACAACATCAATATTGGCATCACATTGCCTGCACGGTAAAGAAGGGCAGTAAGTAGTCTTGACATCACATAAAATTAAAGGGATACTAAACCCAAATTGTTTCGTTCATGACTCAGAGAAGCAATTTTAAGCAACTTTTAATTTACTCCTATTATCAATTTTTCTTTGTTCTCTTGCTATCTTTATTTGAAAAAGGAGGAATGTAAGCATAGGTGCCGGACCATTTTTGGTTTAGGACCCTGGGTAGTGCTTGCGGATTGGCGGCTGCATACAGTTCATGCACGTCATAAGAAGCAACAATATTTACATGCAGGCATGTTGCAGGGCTGGTTCAGCTCTGTGTGCTATGCTGCCTGCTTTTGCTATTTACACCTCTAAACAGTGCAGCTTCCACAGCTGATCAGTTCCTGTTTTAGCTTAAACAAAGATCTCACTGCACTGATCTGTTTTTCGTGTGGCAGTGATTATGTCTCTATCAGTTGCCTGTGTGTGTGAGGCTATGTATTGTGCCCGAGAGGTAATGTGTATGATTGTAAAGTAAAATCTACTTCATACATGCACTGATGCATGTTTCTCAACACTACATAAAATAAGTCAGCTATTATTGGTTGTTTTAACTAAAATTAAATTTAAATAATTAAAAAAAAACTGGCTGAGAAATTGGAGCAGCAAGAAAGACAGTTAAATTAGAGGTGTAGCGTACCTCCCAATCATCCGGCTAGATTTAGAGTTTTGTCGGTAACGACCCGCGTAGCTAACGCTGGCTTTTTTCTGGCCGCACCTTTAAAATAACTCTGGTATTGAGAGTCCACAGAATGGCTGCGTTAGGCTCCAAAAAGGGAGCGTACAGGCATATTTAACGCCACTGCAACTCTCGATACCAGAGTTGCTTACGGAAGCGGCCAGCTTAAAAAATGTGCTCGTGCACGATTCCCCCATAGAAAACAATGGGGCTGTTTGAGCTGAAAAAAAACCTAACACCTGCAAAAAAGCCGCGTTCAGCAACTAAAGCAGCCCCATTGTTTGCTATGGGGAAACACTTCCTACGTCTGCACCTAACACCCTAACATGTACCCCGAGTCTAAACACCCCTAACTTTACACTTATTAACCCCTATTCTGCCGCCCCCACTATCGCTGACCCCTGCATATTATTATTGACCCCTAATCTGCCGCTCCGTAAACCGCCGCTACTTACATTATCCCTATGTACCCCTAATCTGCTGCCCTAACATCGCCGACCCCTATATTATATTTATTAACCCCTAATCTGCCCCCCACAACGTCGCCTCCACCTGCCTACACTTATTAACCCCTAATCTGCCAAGCGGACCGCACCGCTATTATAATAAAGTTATTAACCCCTAATCCGCCTCACTAACCCTATAATAAATAGTATTAACCCCTAATCTGCCCTCCCTAACATCGCCAACAGCTAACTTCAAACATTAACCCCTAATCTGCCGACTGGAGCTCACCGCTATTCTAATAAATGTATTAACCCCTAAAGCTAAGTCTAACCCTAACACTAACACCCCCCTAAGTTAAATATAATTTAAATCTAACGAAATTAACTCTTATTAAATAAATTATTCCTATTTAAAGCTAAATACTTACCTGTAAAATAAATCCTAATATAGCTACAAAATAAATTATAATTATATTATAGCTATTTTAGGATTTATATTTATTTTACAGGTAACTTTGTATTTATTTTAACCAGGTACAATAGCTATTAAATAGTTAAGAACTATTTAATAGCTAAAATAGTTAAAATAATTACAAATTTACCTGTAAAATAAATCCTAACCTAAGTTACAATTAAACCTAACACTACACTATCAATAAATAAATTAAATAAAATACCTACAATTACCTACAATTAAACCTAACACTACACTATCAATAAATGAATTAAATACAATATCTACAAATAAATACAATTAAATAAACTAACTAAAGTACAAAAAATAAAAAAGAACTAAGTTACAAAAAATAAAAAAATATTTACAAACATTAGAAAAATATTACAACAATTTTAAACTAATTACACCTACTCTAAGCCCCCTAATAAAATAACAAAGCCCCCCAAAATAAAAAAATGCCCTACCCTATTCTAAATTACAAAAGTTCAAAGCTCTTTTACCTTACCAGCCCTGAACAGGGCCCTTTGCGGGGCATGCCCCAAATAATTCAGCTCTTTTGCCTGTAAAAAAAACACATACAATACCCCCCCCCAACATTACAACCCACCACCCACATACCCCTAATCTAACCCAAACCCCCCTTAAATAAACCTAACACTAAGCCCCTGAAGATCTTCCTACCTTGTCTTCACCTCACCGGGTATCACACCGATCCGTCCTGGCTCTGATATCTTCATCCAACCCAAGAGGGGGCTAGACATCCATCATCCGACGGCTGAAGAAGTCCAGAAGAGGCTCCAAAGTCTTCATCGTATCCGGGAAGAAGAGTAGATCCGGACCGGAAACCATCTTCTTCCAAGCGGCATCTTCTATCTTCATCCGATGAGGACCGGCTCCATCTTGAAGACCTCCACCGGACACCCATCTTCTTCCGACGACGACTTCCCGACGAATGACGGTTCCTTTAAGGGACGTCATCCAAGATGGCGTCCCTCGAATTCCGATTGCCTGATAGGATTCTATCAGCAAATCGGAATTAAGGTAGAAAAATTCTGATTGGCTGATGGAATCAGCCAATCAGAATCAAGTTCAATCCGATTGGCTGATTCAATCAGCCAATCAGATTGAGCTCGCATTCTATTGGCTGTTCCAATCAGCCAATAGAATGCGAGCTCAATCTGATTGGCTGATCGGATCAGCCAATCGTATTGAACTTGATTCTTATTGGCTGATTCCATCAGCCAATCAGAATTTTCCTACCTTAATTCCGATTGGCTGATAGAATCCTATCAGCCAATCGGAATTCGAGGGACGCCATCTTGGATGACGTCCCTTAAAGGAACCGTCATTCGTCGGGAAGTCGTCGTCGGAAGAAGATGGGTCCGCGGTGGAGGTCTTCAAGATGGAGCCGGTCCTCATCGGATGAAGATAGAAGATGCCGCTTGGAAGAAGATGGTTGCCGGTCCAGATCTACTCTTCTTCCCGGATAGGATGAAGACTTTGGAGCCTCTTCTGGACTTCTTCAGCCGTCGGATGATGGATGTCTAGCCCCCGCTTGGGCTTAGATGAAGATTTCAGAGCCTGGAACGATCGGTGATACCTGGCATGGTGAAGACAAGGTAGGAAGATCTTAAGGGGCTTAGTGTTAGGTTTATTTAAGGGGGGTTTGGGTTAGATTAGGGGTATGTGGGTGGTGGGTTGTAATGTTGGGGGGGGGTATTGTATGTGTTTTTTTACAGGCAAAAGAGCTGAATTCTTTGGGGCATGCCCCGCAAAGGGCCCTGTTCAGGGCTGGTAAGGTAAAAGAGCTTTGAACTTTAGTAATTTAGAATAGGGTAGGGCATTTTTTTATTTTGGGGGGCTTTGTTATTTTATTAGGGGGCTTAGAGTAGGTGTAATTAGTTTAAAATTGTTGTAATATTTTTCTGATGTTTGTAAATATTTTTTTATTTTTTGTAACTTAGTTCTTTTTTATTTTTTGTACTTTAGTTAGTTTATTTCATTGTATTTATTTGTAGATATTGTATTTAATTAATGTATTGATAGTGTAGTGTTAGGTTTAATTGTAGGTAATTGTAGGTATTTTATTTAATTAATTTATTGATAGTGTAGTGTTAGGTTTAATTGTAACTTAGGTTAGGATTTATTTTACAGGTAATTTTGTAATTATTTTAACTATTTTAGCTATTAAATAGTTCTTAACTATTTAATAGCTACTGTACCTGGTTAAAATAAATACAAAGTTACCTGTAAAATAAATATAAATCCTAAAATAGCTATAATATAATTATAATTTATATTGTAGCTATATTAGGATTTATTTTACAGGTAAGTATTTAGCTTTAAATAGGAATAATTTATTTAATAAGAGTTAATTTATTTAGTTAGAATAAAATTATATTTAATTTAGGGGGGTGTTAGGGTTAAAAAATAGCTTTAGGGGTTAAAAAATTTATTAGAGTAGCAGTGAGCTCCGATCGGCAGATTAGGGGTTAATACTTGAAGTTAGGTATCGGCGATGTTAGGGAGGGCAGATTAGGGGTTAATACTATTTCTTATAGGGTTATTGAGGCGGGAGTGAGGCGGATTAGGGGATAATAACTTTATTATAGTAGCGGTGAGATCCACTCGGCAGATTAGGGGTTAATAAGTGTAAGCAGGTGGAGGCGACGTTGAGGGGGGCAGGTTAGGGGTTAATAAATATAATATAGGGGTCGGCGGTGTTAGGGGCAGCAGATTAGGGGTACATAAGGATAACGTAGGTGGCGGTCGGCAGATTAGGGGTTAAAAAAATGTAATCAAGTGTCAGCGATGTGGGGGGGGCTCAGTTTAGGGGTACATAGGTAGTTTATGGGTGTTAGTGTACTTTAGAGCACAGTAGTTAAGAGCTTTATGAACCGGCGTTAGCCCAGAAAGCTCTTAACTACTGACTTTTTTCTGCGGCTGGAGTTTTGTCGTTAGAATTCTAACGCTCACTTCAGCCACGACTCTAAATACCGGAGTTAGAAAGATCCCATTGAAAAGATAGGATACGCAATTGATGTAAGGGGATCTGCAGTATGGAAAAGTCGCGGCTGAAAAGTGAGCGTTAGACCCTTTCCTGACTGACTCCAAATACCGGCGGTTTTCACGGCTACCGCCAAACTCCAAATCTAGGCCATCCTGATTTCAGGTGACAGTCCCAAATTCAGAGGTCAGTCTCACTAAGACAGCCAGAAAAGTGCCCCTCTTTGGCTCTTTCAAATTTTGGGAGGTATGCAGAGGAGAGGCATTGAAGGTGGGGAAAGGGGGTGGGCGTAATTTTTTTTCTCTGACCCAGGCAGCACAATGTCTTGAGCCAGCCCTGTTTAGCAGTGATCAGGATGGATTTGGATTACAATAGGTTTATCTCACACATCAAAATTTATATTTCCCCTACATATTGTACAGGGCCGCCACTAGAAATTATGGGGCCCCTTACTTAATCATTGATCAGCCACTCTCCCCTTTTAACATGTGCAATTTTTGACCAAGTGACTAAAACGTATATGCACTTTATTCTTAAGTGTAGTCAAACTTGAAAATCTTGTAAAGGTAGTAACACACAAACACAGAAACACAGAGACACACTCATACACTGAAACACACATTCACACATAAGGATTAACATATAGACACTCTAGCAGACACACAAAGAAACACACAAACAATCTCAGACACAGACACAAACACAGACACTCAGCTCTTGTTTACATTGACCTGACAAGTAATGAGGTAGACTACAGTTTTGTAAAAAAAAAAAAGGAGATTTACAAGACAAAATATGGAATTCTGATTATTTTTTTGTCAAGGAAGATGCCAATTTTATGATGACAACAGCATGCAGTGGCTGAATGGAAGAGCCCTGAACTGCCTAAACAATAATTTAAAGGTTAAGTGGTGGATTGGTGACTTCCAGAAATGTATCATTAGTCTCAAAGTCTGTAGAAAGATGTGAATAATCAGTAGTAAGGTCAAAATGTCCTAAAAAGGAACAGACAATGGAGGGGGGCGGAGTCAGCTAAGTGGATTTATCCCATGTAAAAGACATTTACGCATCTCAAATATATGGTTACTAACGATCCTGGAACCATACAGTTACTGCCAGATCTAGTGTAAATACTTGCAGCTGACGGCGAGACAAGTTATAAGAGGCCGATATGCACACTGTGCCATAGGCTGCAAAGATGACCAGATTGACGCCATAATCTACTGCAAGAATACTAAAGGGGCATAAGAGACAAAAGAGGTGACATATCCAAAACCCAGGACCTACCCAACAGCAATCCTGGTGAAAAACCTTCATCGCATCTCTGGACTTTTCCTGTGCCGAAACTACATCAGACGCCATTATCGGCCTATGTGTATATACATAGGCGCATAACCACGCTGCTACGTGGAACTCCCAATGAACTGTCCTGAATGAAGAGAATCCACTTACGGCCATAAAGTGTGATGGTAGGAATAATACTTACATACCTTTACCGTATAAGCCACAAAGTCCTGTAAAGCAGCAGCTCATAGATAGAACACACTGGAGGTTTGATATGTTCCTAGATTTCTAGGCCTTTCACTTCTAAATATATAAATAACCCTCCAACCAGTTTCGTTGGCATTAACGGAATATGTGGTGATAAACTCACATAAATAATTTTAAAGTAACCTTACAAAGGGCTGATGCAGAGAACTCCCTGCAGTAATCAAATAAAGAATAGGCTTCTCTAAAAGATATTAGAAGTCAAAGCGTGTCAGACACTTGGTTCCTTGTAATCAGTGCTCACACATATAAATATATCTTTGAGCCTACACTAATTAACTAACAAGGGCTAAGTTACCAAGCCACTCTGAGATCAATAAGACTCCTGCAACATTGAAGGTCCAATAGCTTCTCTATAAAATTAACCAGACACCAGAGACAGTTTATTACACCTACATCACATAACTAAAGTGCTTTATTATAATCATTCTGCAATAATAACCAATAGCAATGGCTACCAGAAGGCACCTAAAACAGGACAAACCCCTCAAATCCTCGTCAGGGAAATCTACTACCATATATTCCTATATGCAAGCCCCTGATCCTTCTGACATAGGAAGCCAACGGCTTTCTATAGACCATCAAACTACCAACGACTCTAACTCAAAAACAGAAGAGACACACCTTTCCACAGCCATTCTCCACGACCTGCCCTCTAAACAGGACATTGCGGACATAGTTCGCACCTGCATAAGGGAAGAACTTGCAGGCATGAGACAAGATATTCACACCTTGGGGTTTCAAGTGGAATCTTTGGTAAATGGTCAAGAAGAAATAAAAGAGGATGTGCAGACTTTAACAGATCAAGTAACCTCACAACAAGAAACAAGAATCTCAGTATTGCAAGAGAAACTAGAAGACTTGGAAAATCAGAGCAGACGTAAGAACATTTGAATTAGAGGAGTCCCTAAAAGTGTACTTCCTCAAGATTTTCCAGTCTATCTACAAACATTATTTAAGCAGATAAAAGAACCTTCTTGTGCTACAGATATTCAATGGGTCCATGCCCACAGGTTGCTCAGACTTACACCTCCTGACTCCGAGAGACATCATCATTCGGTTCAAAAACTTCTTAGAGCAAGGAGATGCTTCTGAACCAATCAAGAAAATTACAACCAGTCCATTTTCGAGGCAATGTCCTACAATTCTATCAGGACTTAGCCTCTCAAACAATACAGAGAAGAAAATAATTTGGACCTCTAGCCACAATTCTATGTAATAAAACGATCCCATACCGATTAGGGTTTTCCAACCCAAATTTGGGTACTTCGAAACAATACACGTCTGACCTGCAGGACCCCAGAAGACGCCACCTCCTTTTGCTGCTCTTTGGGGATATACCCTCCAACTGACCCCACACCCCAGAATCTCCCTTCATCCTCTTCCCCTAGGAGAAATAGGGAATCCTCCACTTCCTGGGACACTGTTATCGGCAAACAAGCTAAAATAACCATTCTTCCACAATCACCGAACAATCCCTTAAACACCTTACCATCGTAACAACAAAGACTAGATTCAGTGACTATCAAAGACCCTGAACACTAGAGCTGCCAGAAATGAATCTCTTCAGAAGAAGATCTGTTAATTATATACACTATATCTTCACACATATAGTTCTTGTTAATACTATAATGGACAAACTCTGGTACTTTCTTTCTAAGAGACTCGAAACGGCAGAAGTTATTAATATTACCACTTAGAAAATATTGTAATTTTAGAAGCTCTGAACAAGCTCATATTATATGAAATAAATGTGATAACAAAAATAATAAAAGGAAAACCAAATAAAGTTCTGAATCAAGGATATGTCTGTGTCCTCTGGATGAGTTTTTCAGCTTGTTAGCATTCCTCAGTGAGATCCCATAAAAAAGGAAACAGAAAATTGCAACATAGTGTGAATCTGTAATGGCACTTTGAGGAAGTAGTTGTTTTGTAACAAATGACTACTCACATTTGTTGGAGCTTTCCACTAAGCTCAAGGATATGCGCACTCCCACTTTATACTGATGGGAAAACAGTACACTAGGTAAAACTTGGATACAAATTTATTTTAAAATATATAAAAGCGTCACATAAGCCTTGATAACACCACAATGTAAGGGTACAAAAGCAGATATGCTGTAGCAAATGCTTCAAATCGCCAAACTTGCAAAGAGGTAAATGGATCAGGAGTGTGACCGCCAAAACCAAAACCTTTTTAGTAGCAAGACAATAGCGCTAAGCCCCCAGGTGTCCTGGCTAGTGTAGAGACGCGATAAAACTCAATATAGAACAGTTCAGTTCCGACGTACGTTTCGCTGGTATGGTTTGTCAAGGAATGTTAGTGCGCATGTCCAAGAGTCCTTTTAAACAATCCATTGATGAGTTTCTGCCAGGTTTGTGGTTACATCCTCCATTTTGGAAGTTGGCATTTAGGTAATTTGTCATTAAACAACTAGTATGTTTTTCAACTTCTTTAAGTTTTATACATTTTGTTGATATATGCATAGATGTTTAGATGGATAACCAGAATTGGGAAATTATGCATTATAATGTTATAGCATTATACATATATGCAAAACTTCAAAAAACATAATCACATTGTGCCTGCAATTAGTGTCTATACTGATGATATATGTAGGTATTTGTTTTTTAACCACTTAATGTGAAGGTATTGGTTATATCTTTTTTAGTTTAAGTGATGTTACTGACTATATGTCCTATGGACCATAATTAAACTACTAGCCTTATCATAAACCTAGTTGTGTCGCAATGTTTTCAAAAATAGATTTTATTTGTTAGCATGTAACATGTTTAAAAACATATATTGTACTTATGTGTGTTTGCGCTGAAAAGTTATGATAGGATGTTGAGGTTACTGTTTCTAACTATGTGTTTAATTTTACATTTGGGGTTCCATATATTGAAAATAAGTTTGTGAAACATTCTAAAACTACCTAGCACTGATAATATAAGTGTGGACAAAGTAAAAAAATATATATAAAAATTAGAACAGAATTGGAAGGGAGGAGACACACAGAATAGATTGGGACAATTGGAAATGAAGTGGATCCATATTATGGATAGCTTCATACCCAATGGTCTTAATAAAGATTTTGAAATCCATCACTTTTTGTGAAAATTATTTATAAGTACAGCTACGAAGGCTATAAAATCTATATGTGTCTTTTTTCATTTTTTATTTTTTTTTTATAAAAAAGAGGAAAGGAAAGAGAAAAAAAAATAAAAAAAATTTAATTTTAATAATTTTTTTTAATTTTCTTAATTTTTTTAATTTTTAATTTTAATTTTTTTTAATTTTTTTTTTTAATTTTTTTATTATTATTTTATTATTTTATTTTTTTTATTTTTTATTTTTTTATATATATTTTTTTACTTTGTCCACACTTATATTATCAGTGCTAGGTAGTTTTAGAATGTTTCACAAACTTATTTTCAATATATGGAACCCCAAATGTAAAATTAAACACATAGACCAAGATTTGGAGTTTGGCGGTAGCCGTGAAAACCAGCGTTAGAGGCTCCTAACGCTGGTTTTAGGCTACCGCCGGTATTTAGAGTCACTCAAAATAGGGTCTAACGCTCACTTTTCAGCCGCGACTTTTCCATACCGCAGATCCCCTTACGTCAATTGCGTATCCTATCTTTTCAATGGGATCTTCATAACTCCGGTATTTAGAGTCGTTTCTGAAGTGAGCGTTAGACATCTAACAACAAAACTCCAGCCGCAGGAAAAAAGTCAGTAGTTAAGAGCTTTCTGGGCTAACGCCGGTTCATAAAGCTCTTAACTACTGTACTCTAAAGTACACTAACACCCATAAACTCCCTATGTACCCCTAAACCGAGGCCCCCCCACATCGCCGCCACTCGATTAAATTTTTTTAACCCCTAATCTGCCGACCGCCACCTACGTTATCCTTATGTACCCCTAATCTGTTGCCCCTAACACCGCCGACCCCTGTATTATATTTATTAACCCCTAATCTGCCCCCCACAACGTTGCCGCCAGCTACCTACACTTATTAACCCCTAATCTGACGTCCGCACGCCGCCGCCAGCTACATTATCCCTATGTACCCCTAATCTGCTGCCCCTAACACCGCCGACCCCTATATTATATTTATTAACCCCTAATCTGCCCCCCACAACGTCGCCTCCACCTGCCTACACTTATTAACCCCTAATCTGCCGAGCGGACCTGAGCGCTACTATAATAAAGTTATTAACCCCTAATCCGCCTCACTAACCCTATAATAAATAGTATTAACCCCTAATCTGCCCTCCCTAACATCACCGACACCTAACTTCAATTATTAACCCCTAATCTGCCGACCGGAGCTCACTGCTATTCTAATAAATGTATTAACCCCTAAAGCTAAGTCTAACCCTAACACTAACACCCCCCTAAGTTAAATATAATTTAAATCTAACGAAATAAATTAACTCTTATTAAATAAATTATTCCTATTTAAAGCTAAATACTTACCTGTAAAATAAATCCTAATATAGCTACAATATAAATTATAATTATATTATAGCTATTTTAGGATTTATATTTATTTTACAGGTAACTTTGTATTTATTTTAACCAGGTACAATAGCTATTAAATAGTTAAGAACTATTTAATAGCTAAAATAGTTAAAATAATTACAAAATTACCTGTAAAATAAATCCTAAACTAAGTTACAATTAAAACTAACACTATACTATTAATAAATTAATTAAATAAACTACCTAAAATTACCTACAATTAACCTAACACTACACTATCAATAAATTAATTAAATACAATACCTACAAATAACTACAATTAAATAAACTTGCTAAAGTACAAAAAATAAAAAAGAACTAAGTTACAAAAAATAAAAAAATATCTACAAACATAAGAAAAATATTACAACAATTTTAAACTAATTACACCTACTCTAAGCCCCCTAATAAAACAACAAAGCCCCCCAAAATAAAAAATGCCCTACCCTATTCTAAATTACTAAAGTTAAAAGCTCTTTTACCTTACCAGCCCTGAACAGGGCCCTTTGCGGGGCATGCCCCAAGAAGTTCAGCTCTTTTGCCTGTAAAAAAAAAACATACAATACCCAAGCCCCCCAACATTACAACCCACCACCCACATACCCCTAATCTAACCCAAACCCCCCTTAAATAAACCTAACACTAAGCCCCTGAAGATCATCCTACCTTGTCTTCACCTCACCAGGTATCACCGATCCGTCCTGGCTCCAAAATCTTCATCCAACCCAAGCGGGGGTTGGCGATCCATCATCCGGTGCCTGAAGAGGTCCAGAAGAGGCTCCAAAGTCTTCATCCTATCCGGGAAGAAGAGGCGATCCGGACCGGCAACCATCTTGATCCAAGCGGCATCTTCTATCTTCATCCGATGACGACCGGCTCCATCCTGAAGACCTCCACCGGGGACCCATCTTCTTCCGGCGACGTCCAACTGCAGAATGACGGTTCCTTTAAGGGACGTCATCCAAGATGGCGTCCCTCGAATTCCGATTGGCTGATAGGATTCTATCAGCCAATCTGAATTAAGGTAGGAATATTCTGATTGGCTGATGGAATCAGCCAATCAGAATCAAGTTCAATCCGATTGGCTGATCCAATCAGCCAATCAGATTGAGCTCGCATTCTATTGGCTGATCGGAACAGCCAATAGAATGCAAGCTCAATCTGATTGGCTGATTGGATCAGCCAATCGGATTGAACTTGATTCTGATTGGCTGATTCCATCAGCCAATCAGAATATTCCTACCTTAATTCCGATTGGCTGATAGAATCCTATCAGCCAATCGGAATTCGAGGGACGCCATCTTGGATGACGTCATTTAAAGGAACCGTCATTCGTCGTTCAGTCGTCGGCCAGGATGGATGTTCCGCGGTGGAGGTCTTCAGGATGCTGCCGCTTCGCTCCGGATGGATGCCGCTTGGATGAAGACTTCAATCGGATGGAAGAACTCTTCTGCCCCGCTTGGATGAAGACTTCAGCCGGATCATGGACCTCTTCAGCCCCCCGCTTGGGCTTGGATCAGGACATCGGAGGAGCTCTTCTGGACCGATCGGTGAACCTGGTATGGTGAAGACAAGGTAGGATGATCTTCAGGGGCTTAGTGTTAGGTTTATTTAAGGGGGCTTTGGGTTAGATTAGGGGTATGTGGGTGGTGGGTTGTAATGTTGGGGGGCTTGGGTATTGTATTTTTTTTTTTTACAGGCAAAAGAGCTGAACTTCTTGGGGCATGCCCCGCAAAGGGCCCTGTTCAGGGCTGGTAAGGTAAAAGAGCTTTGAACTGTAGTAATTTAGAATAGGGAAGGGCATTTTTTTATTTTGGGGGGCTTTGTTATTTTATTAGGGGCTTAGAGTAGGTGTAATTAGTTTAAAATTGTTGTAATATTTTTCTTATGTTTGTAAATATTTTTTTATTTTTTGTACTTTAGCTAGTTTATTTAATTGTATTTATTTGTAGCAATTGTATTAAATTATTTTATTGATAGTGTAGTGTTAGGTTAATTGTAGGTAATTGTAGGTAGTTTATTTAATTAATTTATTGATAGTGTAGTGTTAGGTTTAATTGTAACTTAGGTTAGGATTTATTTTACAGGTAAATTTGTAATAATTTTAACTATTTTAGCTATTAAATAGTTCTTAACTATTTAATAGCTATTGTACCTGGTTAAAATAAATACAAAGTTACCTGTAAAATAAATATTAATCCTAAAATAGCTATAATATAATTATAATTTATATTGTAGCTATATTAGGATTTATTTTACAGGTAAGTATTTAGCTTTAAATAGGAATAATTTATTTAATAAGAGTTAATTAATTTCGTTAGATTTCAATTATATTTAACTTAGGGGGGTGTTAGTATTAGGGTTAGACTTAGCTTTAGGGGTTAATACATTTATTAGAATAGCGGTGAGCTCCGGTCGGCAGATTAGGGGTTAATGTTTGAAGTTAGGTGTCGGCGATGTTAGGGAGGGCAGATTAGGGGTTAATACTATTTATGATAGGGTTAGTGAGGCGGATTAGGGGTTAATAACTTTATTATAATAGCGGTGCGGTCCAGTCGGCAGATTAGGGGTTAATAAGTGTAGGCAGGTGGAGGTGACGTTGTGGGGGGCAGATTAGGGGTTAATAAATATAATATAGGGGTCGGCGGTGTTAGGGGCAGCAGATTAGGGGTACATAAGGATAATGTAAGTAGCGGCGGTTTACGGAGCGGCAGATTAGGGGTTAAAAATAATATGCAGGGGTCAGCGATAGCGGGGGCGGCAGATTAGGGGTTAATAAGTGTAAGGTTAGGGGTGTTTAGACTCGGGGTACATGTTAGGGTGTTAAGTGCAGACGTCGGAAGGGTTACCGCATAGCAAACAATGGGGCTGCGTTAGGAGCTGAACGCGGCTTTTTTGCAGGTGTTAGGTTTTTTTTCAGCTCAAACAGCCCCATTGTTTCCTATGGGAGAATCGTGCACGAGCACGTTTTTGAGGCTGGCCGCGTCCGTAAGCAACTCTGGTATCGAGAGTTGAAGCTGCGTTAAAAATGCTCTACGCTCCTTTTTTGGAGCCTAACGCAGCCTTTATGTGGACTCTCGATACCAGAGTTATTTTTATGGTGCGGCCAGTAAAACGCGGGCGTTAGTTTTTCGGGTCGTTACCGACAAAACTCCAAATCTAGCCGACAGTTAGAAACAGTAACCTCAACATCCTATCAAAACTTTTCAGCGCAAACACACATAAGTACAATATATGTTTTTAAACATGTTACATGCTAACAAATAAAATCTATTTTTGAAAACATTGCGACACAACTAGGTTTATGATAAGGCTAGTAGTTTAATTATGGTCCATAGGACATATAGTCCGTAACATCACTTAAACTAAAAAAGATATAACAAATACCTTCACATTAAGGGGTTAAAAAACAAATACCTACATATATCATCAGTATAGACACTAATTGCAGGCACAATGTGATTATGTTTTTTGAAGTTTTGCATATATGTATAATGCTATAACATTATAATGCATAATTTCCCAATTCTGGTTATCCATCTTAACATCTATGCATATATCAACAAAATGTATAAAACTTAAAGAAGTTGAAAAACATACTAGTTGTTTAATGACAAATTACCTAAATGCCAACTTCCAAAATGGAGGATGTAACCACAAACCTGGCAGAAACTCATCAATGGATTGTTTAAAAGGACTCTTGGACATGCGCACTAACATTCCTTGACAAAGCATACCAGCGAAACGTACGTCGGAACTGAACTGTTCTATATTGAGTTTTATCGCGTCTCTACACTAGCCAGGACACCTGGGGGCTTAGCGCTATTGTCTTGCTACTAAAAAGGTTTTGGTTTTGGCGGTCACACTCCTGATCCATTTACCTCTTTGCAAGTTTGGCGATTTGAAGCATTTGCTACAGCATATCTGCTTTTGTACCCTTACATTGTGGTGTTATCAAGGCTTATGTGACGCTTTTATATATTTTAAAATAAATTTGTATCCAAGTTTTACCTAGTGTACTGTTTTCCCATCAGTATAAAGTGGGAGTGCGCATATCCTTGAGCTTAGTGGAAAGCTCCAACAAATGTGAGTAGTCATTTGTTACAAAACAACTACTTCCTCAAAGTGCCATTACAGATTCACACTATGTTGCAATTTTCTGTTTCCTTTTTTTAATGGGATCTCACTGAGGAATGCTAACAAGCTGAAAAACTCATCCAGAGGACACAGACATATCCTTGATTCAGAACTTTATTTGGTTTTCCTTTTATTATTTTTGTTATCACATTTATTTCACATTTTTTTCTTTGTGATATTCGGTATATTTATTGTAAGCTCATATTATATATCTACTAGAAAGACAAACCAACACTTTATCGCTAGATATATAGATTTTCTTTAATAAGGCTTGGTAGGATATTATGGAATGTTATGGAGTCCTACAAAATGTTTTACATTGTTTTCTAGCTGTTTATCCTGCCCTCCTATCTCATAGTCCTGAAACATTGTTTAGCTGCCACAAATGTAGTACTAATACCATGGACATCAAACATGGGATAAATACCTTTTACAAAGTAAATATGCATCAGGGCTAGCTATACTTGTTCCCCCATAATTGCTCTCAAGATGGCCTATGTTAGGAAGAGAGCTCTTTATTTGTTTTATTTGTTGAATTTGTTTCAATTGTTTAATTTGCTTCCTATGTTATATCTGAACTAAACGTTATGTTGTTGCCTGTTATATTTTAACATTTATATGTTTGCAAGTTTGTTTATCCATGTACAACAACTACTCGAGTTACGTACCAACATATACTCAGTCTACCAGGCTTACCTTAAATTCTTATTCTGTGCCAATTCCACACTATACCCATAATTCAACACCTCACTTAACTCTACTGACCCAAAATGCTAAAGGGCTAAACTCGCCACAAAAAAGATCAAAAGCCTTATCGGACCTAGTGAAATGCCACATTGATATACTTTTCCTTTAAGAAACGCATTTTAAACATCGTAAAGAACACTGTGGGAAACTTAGGTGCGGCGTTCCTAGCAGCGTCTGTGGACTCAGCGAGACAACCGGAAGTGACGCCGGTATCAGTATAGTCCTTCCATAGAGAGCCAACGGAGTGCCGTAGCAGTGGCGAAACCCAGCCACTATGTAGATGTAGGAAAAAGAAAAGATGCAGGCACTGCTGTGGGTAGCTTAAAAACAATAAGTCTTTATTTGAAAAGTAACAATAAATAAACAGCTACAACCGCTGTACAGGCATGAGCAAAAGGTACAAAAAACGACAGAGGCAAGGCAGGGTAGAAAAATAGACAGAATTATTATTTAGCTTTGTTTATTAAACACTGTGTATTTAATATTTATGTAACCATTAGTTGAGTATATTTGTTATTTTATGTTTTTCTCATTACCTGAAAAACCAGAGTAGGACAGTTACTTTATGACTCTCTATCCTGTATAATAACAATTTTGCCTTAATTTTAACAGATAATGATACTAGGCACATAAAACTATTGTTCAGTTTTCATAGATTTGTTATTTTACAGGAATAGAATAATAATTTTCTAATGGCACTTATGATATAGTACATAGAATGCTAACTACCTCTGATATATGTCTCTCCCTTTAAAACACTAACTGATATAGCGTGTAACACTGTTCGATATAATAACAACAATCTGAGAATTTTGTTCTTTGTTTTTAATCTTTCTCACAGAGACTAGGCGTGACTTGTCTTTGAGGGGTTAACTGAAGTTCATGTCCTAATCTTTAGTAATGGACATCAGCTGAATTTTCAGACATCTGTTTTCCCTTTAAAAGGCAGGCCTAGCCCTCTCTCTGTATGTCTATGAATAAGAGTGCAGTCCGCACTCGAAACTAGTCAGACAATTTTCTGTCTATTTTTCTACCCTGCCTTGCCTCTGTCGTTTTTTGTACCTTTTGCTCATGCCTGTACAGCGGTTGTAGCTGTTTATTTTTTATGGCTTTTCAAATAAAGACTTATTGTTTTTAAGCTACCCACAGCAGTGCCTGCATCTTTTCTTTTTCCTAACACTGTGGGAAAGCCTTCACTACCCATTCCCACAGCTCAGGCCCAAATAAAAAAAAATGGCTTGAGTATCCTAATAAATAAATCCATCCCATTTACAATTGACCAAAAAGTCACTGATAAAGAAGGAAGGTTTTTAGGTCTACTATGTCTATTATATGAAAGGCCCATAACGCTTATCAATATATATGTCCCACATTCTAATCAGCTCCCGTTTTTTCGTAGCATGTTTAAGAAAACACTAGACTTGGCCAAAGGCCCTATTTATCTTGCTGGATACTTTTTAATGTCCCCTTCCAACCCAGAATTGATAGCATTAATACCAAAATCTGATTACCCGGAAACTCACTACTGCTCCGTGGAACGGTATGAGAGATATAAATTTATACGACACGTGGAGATTTATTCACCATGAAAAAAGGGATTATACCTTTTTCTCTCAACCTAACAAGTCGTACAGTAGACTAGATTATATATTTACAAACCAAAAATGTCTCTCCCACGTTCACAACTGTGATATTTCCCCTACATCCTGGTCTGATCATTCGCTGTCCAATTGAAATTCTCCTGACACCCCCTTAGCACCTTATCAGTGGAAACTAGACGATTCCCTTTTAGACCACCCAGACTCAGTATCTAAATTGACTAATACCATAGTAGAATACTTTAATCTTAATGAACACTTGATCAAGAACAACTACACAATCTGGGAAGCGCATAAATGTGTGCATTCTGCCAACAAGCCCACCGTAAACGATACCAAGAGTTAACAGACAAATACGCACATCTAGACCACGCATTAAAAAAATCCCCAACTAACTTTAAGTTGTTCAGTATGTCAGACAGTTTCGAGAAGAATAGAACAGGTAAACTTATATATATGAAATCAATAACCCGCAAAAAAAAAACTTTACAAAACTACCCCAGAAATATTACAATTCTTTCATAATTATTAAACCTCACTATACAATCTTAAAAAAAACAATCCTATGACCAATTATCTTTCAAATATGATAAATTATATAAAAAATTGCCCACTACCAAGGTTATCTGAATAACAAATAAACAACTTAACAGACTAATATCCCCGCAAGAAATCATTTCTGCTATCAAAACCCTGAAAATAGGAAAAAGTCCTGGTCCGGATGGCTTTACAGCCAAATATTACTGCACATTCTCGTCCATACTAGTCCCCCACCTCACGGTACTATTCAATGAAGCAACTGAGGAAAATCCATTTCCACCCTCAATGCTGGAAGCACAGGTCGTGGTGCTGCGAAAACCAGGCAAACCCCCTAAAACTCCAGTTAATTTCAGACCAATTTCCCTACTAAACATTGATTTAATACTCAACATCTTCCCCTTCCCCATTCAGCATTTCCAATGGAACAAGGCAGGGCTGCCCCCTTTCACCCCTACTATTTGTCATGGCAATATAAGTCTTGGCCTCATACATTAGGAACAATACCAATATCCGTGGATTCAACATTGACCCAACATCATATAAGATAACACTATATGCAGACAATATCTTCCTGACACTAACAGAACCCGAAAAATCAATACCTCCCCTGATACAAACATTACAAACATATGGGGCCTATTCCAACTTTAATATCAATATCACAAAATCCGAGTTACAAAGCATCCATCAGACACCACATGCATTAGAAGCTATCCAACAACAATTTAGCTTCCAAACACAGTCCAAAGCCATCAAATACCTCAGAGTTTATATCTCACCATATTTAGGTGATAGTAGTTTTCAGGGCAGTATAGTTCAAGGAAACTATATCCAAGCCATGTTACATTCCTGGAGTCTTAAACCCCTTTAATGGCTTGGAAAAAATAATGCTGTCAAAATGATTATCCTACCAAAAATACTATACTTTTTACAAACTTTACCCATACCTTTACCTGATCATATAATATTCTCCATATAAAACTAAATAACTAAACTGCTTTATATGGTCACATAAAAGACCTTGCATTGCCACTAATACCTTATATCCTCCTAAAGAAACAGGAGGAGTTGGAGTTCCCAATTTATTAAACTATAAATATGCTGTTTTCTTAACAAGGATTGTAAATTGCTGCAAACAAGCATCTAATAAGGAATGGATCCTGTTAGAACACTCACTATCTGACATCCCTCATTTAGGTGGGAACTGCTGGATCCCATCAACCCAACACCATCTCCAAAATACAGCATCTAGGACTACAATTGAAACCTTTAGGATATGGGACAAACTTATTAAGAAACACTCCTCACTCTCTACCACATATTCACCTTTAACACCATTGAGAAATAACTCCTCTTTATCATTGTCATTATGCACTTTACCTCAACCTCACCTAACCCTTACTATACAAAACTCAATACCACATTACTCCTTATACAGAGACAGTAAGTTGAAACCACAACCTGAAATCTGCAATCTACTGGGGCCGAAATTTCAAAACTGGTATATTTACATGCAATTAACACACTTCCTACTGATACATCCCTTCAAACCCCAACTAACAAACTTTGAAGCTATGTGTCTTCTCCAACCTCAAAAAGGAATCTTATCCTTAACCTACAAACTATTGTCGACCCTTCTTTACACCCCTCTTCCCACATAAGTGACTAAGTGGGAATCCGAACTTGAAACCCATATAGCCCCAACTGAATGGAACATCATTTTCAAACAGATTACTAAAGCCTCATCCTCCATCTCGGTGATGGAGATGAATATTAAACTATTAAGTAGATGGTACTACACACCTACCAGATTGCAACAACTGTTCCCAAACACAACAGCTGAATGTTGGAGAGGCTGCCCAGAAGATGCTTCCTTTACACACATCTGGTGGACAGGCCCCATATTGAGGTCTTACTGGCTCTCCATCAAATCAGAAATTGAAAAAGCATTAGACATAACCCTTCCCTTAACGCTTGGCCATTTCTTTTTAATAAATTCCCGAAAAATCTAATGTAAACTGAGGCTAACGCTTCTCACCATCATGATTAATTTAGCAAAAAAATGTATTCCGCTAAATTGAAAAAAGTAGATCTCCCATCTATCACATCATGGAAATCCACAGTAACCCATTCCATAAACTTAGAAAAATATCACTTTATACACACTAAACGCATAGAGAAATATTACAATATACTGTACTTTTCCTTTGGGAAGAATATCTTAATGGTTAAATACAAAATACCTTCATATATAGTCCAGGTACCTAGATAATTATCTAAAATACCACAATCACATATCCTAATTAAACAAGAACATGAGACTTTATCAAGAGGGTTAATACCAGTGAGCCTGGTATAAATCAATCTAATATAGAATAAATCGATATTCTCTAAAGTATATGATTGGTACTTATGTTTTGAACCAACTTGTACTACTTACCTTGAGTCTGTAATATCATACTTGATTTGTTGTATGCCTTTAAATTATCTCAAAGGTTAAATAAAATAAAATATAAAAGGAACAGACAATGGACACACACACACACACACAAACTCAAACACAAAAGTGCACATACACCCACAGAGACAGCCTCAGAAAACACACAGACATACACACTCGCAGACACCCACAGAAAACAAACAAAGACATACACACACACACACACACACACACACACACAAAGACACCCACAGAAAACACACAAGGACATACAGTACATCCACAGAAAATGCACACAGACAGACACACAAACCCTCACAGAGAGATCCACAAAAATACATACACACTGATAGACACCACCAAAAGCACAAAGCCATAAAGACAGACACTCACAGGAGGTACAATTTCTGAACATTGCCATCCCCTAAATCAACAGTGTGTGACATGCATGATAAAAAAAAATCAGAAATTAAGAGATTACTTTTTAAAGAATCATATTTGTAAATGTGCAAACAAAAATACTTCTGTGAATTCAAAATGGTACATTATTGATCTGTCAGAATGGGTAGATAAAGAAAAGTACTTTTGAAAGGTTGACATATGTTTGGGTTTTTTTTCTCCCCCATTTTCCAAACCAAGAGCACCACTTCAAATCTGGTGTACAAATGTTCCTATCTGTCTGCTGTACTTTTTAAAAATGCTGTACTCTATAAGGTCTTGGTGAAAGCATAAGCTGTGGCACTAGGTCTCATACCATTAAATCTGGTTAAATGCAGGTTTTAGGCTTGTTTGTATGTATTTCAAAATTAAGTCAGCTGTAGTGTAAACTGAACAGTGTTATGTTAACCTGTCTCATTTCAAACACTGAGCAATCTTAGCATGAGAGCATAACATTTTATGCAGATGAAAAAATCCTTAGATAAAATGCCTCCTGACATCTTAAAAGTCCTTGCATAAAGGGTTAGTAAACTGGAATGTAATTTAAATTTTTATATATATATATACATATATTACAACACACTAAAAAGCGCCCCACATAAAAAAGGATATATGATGTTTAAATTACGTTCAAATGATGTTTCCAAAGATTCAATTTACATAGTAGAGGTTGCTGCCACCATAATACACGGTTTCTGGAACCGGATCCACTAAAAGATAAAGAAAAGAACAGAGGCAGGGCGCATCCCCTCTAAGTGTAATATGTTTTAAACAGGCACAAATTTATTAAAATATACAATTTCAAACTCACACATTCAAACCTCAAACATGTGAGGTATGTTGAGGCACTGGGAGAACAACTTTCTGAGTCTCTCAAGGCAAATCTGTAGCAATGTATTTGATACAGCTCACTCGGTCTGGAGGTTATAGATGTTAGTTCCTCACTAATGATGTCCAGTAACAGAGACTTCTACGGTCCCAAAATTGTCCCCAGAAGGGATTAAAAGTGTTCAAAAAACACACCAACAGTTAATTGTTCTGTTCAAAGTTTATATAAATACAGTTACCACCACGCTCAGTCTTCTGAACAGCTGAGGCGCAAGAAAAAAGCCGGCTTGCTTGCGGTTGCGATAGCTGAAGCGGCTGACGTGGTGACGTGATGCGGTGGGCGTGGCCTTACGCGTTTCGTAGGGAATCTCCCTACTTCGTCAGAGGCTGCCCACTGTAACCACCAATGCATCTTAAATAGCAGTACCTAAGGGCACCCTATTTTCCGGAACTGCCTTTAGGTATATCTGAAACCATATTTGTTAAGGGCAACAGGTGCATATATTTCATATATTTAACACATAAGAATAATTTAATTGAATCATTATGTCGCCCGTATTTTGAAAAAATATATATGATAAAGGGTAAATAAATGCATGTCTAGACTGCTAAAAAAACATACATGTTAAACACAATAGCACCAGTGACAATATCACCAGTCATTACAAATAAATTTAAAATTCCAAAGGAGTGCATAATTCATTGTTTTAAAAATCGCATTTCATTACACTTCATAAATTTATATTTATAAATAAATAAAACATATAATAATAATAATAACCTTTAAAAACCCTTATGATATACATGAAATGGTAATCATAACTGAGTCACACATATATTTCATAGATATTACAAAAAATAATAATAATAATAATTTAAGTTCGGTTCAATCTCAAATTAAGATTAGAATTAAAACGTCATTACTATCCTATTAATTAAAGGTCAACCCAGTATTGGTAGTATTGAAATTCCTTATCTCAGATCTGTATGTGAAAATACTTTGTAACATATAGTCTACACTTCATGATTTGTAATCTATAATTTATATATAAAAAACTATACCATATTGCGTATACTCCATACATAAATTCATTAATATGAGATGTGAAATAAAATATAATGTATTATATAAAAGATTCAATGTGTATATCCATTAACTAGATTACACCTTACTACAAACTAATGTGAATACATATGTAAGTGTAAGTGGTCTAAAATTAGGAATGGATATTTATGACAAGTCGGTATGAAAGGGAGGGGGGCACAATAAGATGACATCTATCCCAAAAGGGACAACTCATATATCGCCACTAGATGATGGTTTAAAATTAATGATGATAAAATTAATATTCAATCATCTACTAAAAAGGCCGCTAGATCTATTTCTCGGTTCATCCCACTGGGCTCTAATGTTCCCAGAGTCCTGATCCAATAGGTTTCTCTTCTTCTCAGGGCTATCAATCTGTTGCCTCCTCTTATATCAAGTTTAACTCTCTCAATAGCCTTAACCTGTAAACTACTTGGATCTTTATTGTGGGCTTCAGAAAAATGTGCTATAACCCCATGGGACAAAACACCTTTTTCAATGTTAACAACATGTTCCCTAAAACGGGTTTTTAAACTTCTTTTTGTTCTTCCAATATATACTTTCCCACATGAGCAAGATAAATGATACACTACATGTGTGGTTTTACAATTTAAAGATTCTTTGATTGAATAAGTTTTATCATCTCTTAAAGATTTAAATTCCGTATTCACCTTGTCCCAGTGTAAGCAACTTAGGCAGTTTTTTCTTCCACATTTGAAAAAACCGGAAGCCCGTTTCTGTAACCAATTCTTACACTTAACTTCTTCTCTTAGTTTACTGGGAGCTAGAATATTTTTCAAATTGGCATTTCTTTTAAAAATGATATGTGGTCTCTCAGTTAAAACTTCTTTTAAAATAGGATCTTGTAATAAAACTGGCCAATGTTTTCTAAAAGATTTTTCAATTTGTCTAGAGGCTCTATTATATTTGGTTATGAACAGGGGTTGATCTTTCATTTCCTTAGTCTTTCCAGGATTTCTGTCTTTTTTTGTTACTAGAAGGGTGTTTCTTTCTATTTTCTTGGCTCTAGTATACGCATCTGATATTACTATAGGGTCATATCCTTTGCTTATGAATCTCTTCTTAAGTGTTTCTGATTCTTTCTCAAAAGTTGTTAGATCTGTACAATTTCTCCGAACCCGTTGAAATTGCCCAAACGGTATATTTCGGATCCATTTGGGGTGATGTCCACTCGTAGCATGTAAATATGCATTAGTGTCAGTCAGCCTTTTCAGAAAACAGACTGACACTAATGCATATTTACATGCTACGAGTGGACATCACCCCAAATGGATCCGAAATATACCGTTTGGGCAATTTCAACGGGTTCGGAGAAATTGTACAGATCTAACAACTTTTGAGAAAGAATCAGAAACACTTAAGAAGAGATTCATAAGCAAAGGATATGACCCTATAGTAATATCAGATGCGTATACTAGAGCCAAGAAAATAGAAAGAAACACCCTTCTAGTAACAAAAAAAGACAGAAATCCTGGAAAGACTAAGGAAATGAAAGATCAACCCCTGTTCATAACCAAATATAATAGAGCCTCTAGACAAATTGAAAAATCTTTTAGAAAACATTGGCCAGTTTTATTACAAGATCCTATTTTAAAAGAAGTTTTAACTGAGAGACCACATATCATTTTTAAAAGAAATGCCAATTTGAAAAATATTCTAGCTCCCAGTAAACTAAGAGAAGAAGTTAAGTGTAAGAATTGGTTACAGAAACGGGCTTCCGGTTTTTTCAAATGTGGAAGAAAAAACTGCCTAAGTTGCTTACACTGGGACAAGGTGAATACGGAATTTAAATCTTTAAGAGATGATAAAACTTATTCAATCAAAGAATCTTTAAATTGTAAAACCACACATGTAGTGTATCATTTATCTTGCTCATATGGGAAAGTATATATTGGAAGAACAAAAAGAAGTTTAAAAACCCGTTTTAGGGAACATGTTGTTAACATTGAAAAAGGTGTTTTGTCCCATGGGGTTATAGCACATTTTTCTGAAGCCCACAATAAAGATCCAAGTAGTTTACAGGTTAAGGCTATTGAGAGAGTTAAACTTGATATAAGAGGAGGCAACAGATTGATAGCCCTGAGAAGAAGAGAAACCTATTGGATCAGGACTCTGGGAACATTAGAGCCCAGAGGGATGAACCGAGAAATAGATCTAGCGGCCTTTTTAGTAGATGATTGAATATTAATTTTATCATCATTAATTTTAAACCATCATCTAGTGGCGATATATGAGTTGTCCCTTTTGGGATAGATGTCATCTTATTGTGCCCCCCTCCCTTTCATACCGACTTGTCATAAATATCCATTCCTAATTTTAGACCACTTACACTTACATATGTATTCACATTAGTTTGTAGTAAGGTGTAATCTAGTTAATGGATATACACATTGAATCTTTTATATAATACATTATATTTTATTTCACATCTCATATTAATGAATTTATGTATGGAGTATACGCAATATGGTATAGTTTTTTTATATATAAATTATAGATTACAAATCATGAAGTGTAGACTATATGTTACAAAGTATTTTCACATACAGATCTGAGATAAGGAATTTCAATACTACCAATACTGGGTTGACCTTTAATTAATAGGATAGTAATGACGTTTTAATTCTAATCTTAATTTGAGATTGAACCGAACTTAAATTATTATTATTATTATTTTTTGTAATATCTATGAAATATATGTGTGACTCAGTTATGATTACCATTTCATGTATATCATAAGGGTTTTTAAAGGTTATTATTATTATTATATGTTTTATTTATTTATAAATATAAATTTATGAAGTGTAATGAAATGCGATTTTTAAAACAATGAATTATGCACTCCTTTGGAATTTTAAATTTATTTGTAATGACTGGTGATATTGTCACTGGTGCTATTGTGTTTAACATGTATGTTTTTTTAGCAGTCTAGACATGCATTTATTTACCCTTTATCATATATATTTTTTCAAAATATGGGCGACATAATGATTCAATTAAATTATTCTTATGTGTTAAATATATGAAATATATGCACCTGTTGCCCTTAACAAATATGGTTTCAGATATACCTAAAGGCAGTTCCGGAAAATAGGGTGCCCTTAGGTACTGCTATTTAAGATGCATTGGTGGTTACAGTGGGCAGCCTCTGACGAAGTAGGGAGATTCCCTACGAAACGCGTAAGGCCACGCCCACCGCATCACGTCACCACGTCAGCCGCTTCAGCTATCGCAACCGCAAGCAAGCCGGCTTTTTTCTTGCGCCTCAGCTGTTCAGAAGACTGAGCGTGGTGGTAACTGTATTTATATAAACTTTGAACAGAACAATTAACTGTTGGTGTGTTTTTTGAACACTTTTAATCCCTTCTGGGGACAATTTTGGGACCGTAGGAGTCTCTGTTACTGGACATCATTAGTGAGGAACTAACATCTATAACCTCCAGACCGAGTGAGCTGTATCAAATACATTGCTACAGATTTGCCTTGAGAGACTCAGAAAGTTGTTCTCCCAGTGCCTCAACATACCTCACATGTTTGAGGTTTGAATGTGTGAGTTTGAAATTGTATATTTTAATAAATTTGTGCCTGTTTAAAACATATTACACTTAGAGGGGATGCGCCCTGCCTCTGTTCTTTATATATACATATATACATACACACAGTATATATATATATATATATATATATATATATATATATATATATATATATATATATATATATAAATCAATCATATCTGCCAAAAGGGCACCCACCATTTGTGTATTGAGGAGGAAACATTTCTGCATGGTTTTAAATATAGAATTTATACCGCATTGTCAAATAATCATAAATACACTGCTGCTAAAAAAAATTGTTTTTATGGACCCCTGGCCCCACCACACAACTACCACACTGAAGTTACAATTTGAAATAGCACAAATAAATTAAAAACATTTACTAAGTAAGTCCTACCTACTCTGCAAATGAAAGTGATCTGCCGCCTGACTCAGGCACACACTGTACAAACTTAAGTGCCAAGTCTGTCTCACACTGTGCATAGTGGTTTAGTGCACACTCAGAAATCCTCTCAAATGCTAATGCTGTACTTCTTGAAATGACATTTCCCACGCTCAATAGCACTGTAGCGCACTCTGGTGGCTGCCAAAATGTAAAAAAACAAAATAGTTGTGCTTGCCTCATGGGGACCCCTGGCCCACTGGGCCCCTGACAGGAGTCACGCTATTCACCCCCTGATGGCAGTCATGTATATATACTTTATTCTCTCATGCCTTTTACTATTATTTACTATTTACTAATATATTATACTTAAAATCTTTCATAATAAATATATATATTTATATAATATTAGAGGTAGATTTCAGAATAACCTCTCTATAAGGCATTATAAGGGGAAAAAAGTACACTTTTTTTCAAGTAAAATTGTGCAGAATCAGACTCTCTTGCTATGCAGTGTAACTGCACACATACAACATTATTTTTATCTCTCTCTAGGAATCAGGGGTTTATCATTTTTCTTTATTTTATTGTTAAAAAGTTTATAAGTGCCAGTAAACATTAATCAAATTGTTGTTCTCTAAAAATGTATTAATATTTTTGCAAGCATATTGAATTAATATATTTGTTTAAAAATGTAAAGGAACTTTTTTTTAAATATATTTGTAGCTATTCAGACCTGTCAATCATAATTTTTGACCCTTGCTTCGGCAGTCAGCGCTCTATTCCTCTCTAGTGAATATTTCTCCTCTTCAGCTTGTTCATGTTGTCAGATCCAAGACAGACAGCAGTGCATGTGTCCTAATTCCTCCGCTCTGACACCTCTCTGTCATGTAAATTGTGATGGAGATGTTAGAGGATTGAGTGTGTTTTGATGCAAACAATATACACTTTCTATATGTTTTTTGGGAGTGAGCCTTGTTGCGCAGCACTTTAAGGAGCAGTCAAAACCACCAGCATCCACAAAAACTGCTCAGTCGAAACTGATTTCTCAGCGAGTATAAAAGCAGAGTGCAAGCACAATAACAAAAATTAGATCCAGCTTTATTGTGTAAACCAGTGGTGCACCTCTGTAATCCCTCTATGGCGCGACTAATTCATGTTATAGAGCTGCTGTGGCAGGGGCTTGCAGAAGGGAATTCCAGGATGGGGCAGTCTAGAGAGTGAGCGTTAATAAAGGGACAGTCTAGTCCAGAATTTTTATATTAATATACTTAGATAATATACTTGTATCTAAGCTTCTGCCGACTGCCCCCTTATTTCAGTTCTTTTGACAGACTTGCATTAAGACTACCCTTGTGTATATTTAGTGAGTCCACGGCACCCAAGGATGTTGCTGACTAACCCATACCATACATATATATATATATATATATATATATATATATAAAAGATAAACAGATAGAGTCCAGCACTATACCCATAGAGTATCAGCAAAACTCCAATTTGTACAGTCCATGCATAGAGTGTGACAGCACCACAACACAAAGGCTTTTAACGGTGTAAAATTCTTTCTTTATTGGGATATAACAACCCTAAAAGCAGCGACGTTTTGGACCTAAAAAAGGTTGTTATATCCCAATAAAGAAAGAATTTTTCACTGTTAAAAGCCTTTGTGTTGTGGTGCTGTCACACTCTATGCATGGACTATATATATATATATATATATATATATATATATATATATATATATATATATATATATATTACTAGTACCCCTCATCTAATTGAAACCATAATAATTGCTATTGCAGTTGGAGTGCAACCAAAAATATATATATATTTTTTTGTCATGCAAATGTTTGTTGGTCAGAGTGTACTGTGCAGAGCCTGTGTCTGCTTCTATTTGTCTAAGTGGGACAAGCAGTGTTGGCTCTGTTTCACACAGTCAAATATAATTTTCAACGCCATGGTCTGCTCCTTCAGCTCAATCATCTAGAGGAGCAGCAGCAGTTGTGGCAGTGGGGCCATCTTTAGCATCTGCTGTAGCATGTGTTCCCATGTCCACCAGGAGTAGGAGATATGCAAGGCCCACCACTACCATGACTAGTAGCAGAAAGAAGCATTAGTATCAGTAAGTAAACAGTGAGGGGAACTGAAGGTGAAGATGATGAGTTGACATTGTTTGGCTCAAAGCCTAGTAGTAGGATTGGCAAGGTGTCTGAGGTTTCCAAGCAGCCTCCATGTACATGTGAGCTCTTGGACAGTCTACTCCCAAACCACCTGCATCAGTATTTTTCCCACTTCCACCATCAGTTTAACCACTGCCAGTTATGCCACTCTACTGATTCCCTCCATGTTTTACAGCAGCATCAGGGTGGGTTTTTCACAATCTGAAAGGCTGTCACTGAGCAACCGGAGCAGCAGCAGGGTAGACGCTGAAGGTGATGTAGGTGATCTCATTGTACCAAGCAGTCAAGGAGAAGAGGGAAGTATTTACCAGATTTCTTCCCCAGTCTCTGTTTGGGATGATGAGGATATTACTGTGACTCCCAGCATGTCTGTTATAACCTTTACTCTGGAACAGGAGGAACTTGATTATAAGGCTGAGGAGATGATGGAGGAGGAAGAGATTGCACTACAGAATCAGTGTGTGACTGGCGGCGGCAGCAGCACAACTTCCTCCCTGCTTTTAGGCCAACCATCTCCCCCTGTATTTATCTCTCCATTACCACCATCATCCCTTGTTGTGGAGCAGCCAGTTCCTCCAACAGTCACACTCACTACCCATGTTGCCAGTTCCACTAGTACTGGGATCACTTTGTTAGCATAAAAAGATGGCTACTTTGCCAAGTGCAAATTGTGTGGCAAAGAAGATAGTTGTGAAAGAGCCTTGATATCTCCGGAATGAAATAATCTTTGCACACACCACAAGGCTGTGTTATTGAGGGAAAAAGTCAGGACAAGCAGCAGCAACAGCTAAACAATCTTCTTATCACAGCCAGAAATGCCACCTACTAGGAGCAACACTACCAGCAGTAGTCTGGACAGGGGACACAGTATTGATGGCGGCTGCTCCCCACTACCACCTCCGTTCATGCAGCACTTTAAGCAGGAGCATAGTCCCTTTACTATACTGATCCTGTGTTGAAGGAGGAGTTGGCGAAGGCTTATGGACAGTCAGTGCACTTTAACCACGACTTTGTAGTGCTCTAGCAGCCATCATGTCTTTCTCTCCCTGACAGTACAATGTTTACAGCCCAGAGTGTGTGATGAGAGTAAGGGTAGTGCTACTGCTAGTAGTGGTGCAGGCAGCTCTGGTCAGGGCAGGAGAAGGTCAGTAGATTGAGGGACTGTCCATCATTCTTACCCCATGCCTAGGTGTTGGATGAGCTGCATACCACTGACAATATATTGCAGGCTTTTATGGTAGGGCAGTGGGTAGGAGAGCGGGCAGAAAAATGTGATTTTTTTGTTGTCATTGACATTGTTTGGATCACATTGTCCACCTGGTGGCAAAGGCTGCAATCCCTGAAGTCAATTCTAGGTTATCAAGTTTAGTTGAACTGTGCAGAAGGATTGCAGGCCACTTCCACCACAGTGTTAAAGCCAGTCAGCTCCTTAGACAATAACAGGAGAAGGCAAGGCTTCCCCAGCACTATTTGGATAAGATTCTTTTTTTTTCTTTTTATTGATTGATCCTGAAAAGACTTCCACGAAAAATAAATTATTCAGCATTACACAAAGCTGTAAAGTGAAATCATATTCATTAAGTGTCCAATATCCAGTTTTTACATTACATAAAGACAAGAGAAAGAAAAAAAAAACAGCTCCCATATAAAGTACAGTATAGTATAGTGAAGGGAGAGGGGGGATGAGAGAGAAAAAAAAAAAAAGAAATTACATCCATCCATTCTAAGAAGAGAGATGCAAATTACAGCACTCTGTGCCCAGACTGATTTGAGGCTGGGTATTTGTTAAAACATAACTTTTATTAAAATTCATATATAAAAAAAAATGGAAATGTGATTTAAAAATGAGAATAACCCTGCTTTTGGTTTTGTCTTATTTCTGGCAATTTGTCTGTATGTTTCACATTATCTCTCACAGTGTCCTCTAAAACCTCCAGGAAATGTTGGTATTCAAAACTCTTAAAATACATTCTTTCTGGGGATGAGTTGTAGTTAACCGTTCTATTTTGATCTTATGTGGTTCCTGATATTTAAATAATTTGCGTAAGAGACACTCGTCACGGTTATTTTGAAGAGATCTTCTTTGTATTTCCAATTAAGCGATATAAGGTCATTTCAAAGGAAAAGTATTGGAGAATACTCTAAATGACCCACAAGTCCTCCTCCATTTTAAAAAGTTTTTCATCCCAATACAGTTCAATAACACTACATTCCTACCAAAACAATCCAGAATAATCTGTCTTCAGGTGAAAGTATACCAATAGAATAGCGTTTTTTAATTATGTGAGTGGTCTTTAGTGGTCGTTCAGATGGAATTGGCCAAACTTGTAAAAGCTAACCAATATTTTAAAGGGTAGCTAATCTCAGACCAGATTGTCAACAGAATTATTAATATGTTTAAGAAAAATGGGTATGTTGAAAGATTTACCTTCTATTATACGTTTAAGGCTTGATAGAGAATCTATAATGTAGGATTTCATAAAAAGAGAGTTCTAAAAGGTGAAGGTGTAGATGATAATCTGGATTAGAGTCATATAGATAGGTTGAGTTTATATAGAGTCTATTTAAGGGGATTAGATGAAAAGGCATCTCAGCTAGCCTTTCACTATTCATTTGTCAAGATTTGTGATAAAGTGAGAATTTTAATATATCTGCTATCTCAACCTAATTATTTTGATGCATCTTGATGTATGGGGTTGTGGGACTTCAACTGTCCAATGTACAGTTTGTATATATTGACCATGTTCTCTTCTATTTCTATGCAAGATTTACAATCTAGTTTATGGCACCAATTCACTATTTGTAAAAAATGGGTCGCCTAAAAATAAGCTTCTAGCTTTAACAATTCCTCCAGATCTAATTGTCAAGCAAACATTGTAAAGATATAATATAAACCTATAGAATTGGGATAGGAGCCTTTTCAAGAGATATTTCCATGTTATTTATATGTGGATTAGTAAGGCTGAATTAATTGAGGTGACTCCTCATAGTTTAAAGAAAACACCCCATCAACAATTTTTGCTAAATTGAGGGTAAGAAGGCATTATCCACAAAAGAAACAGAATTTATAAGAAACCTGCCACATAGGTAACACTGATATTGTATGGCTAAACAGGGGTTGGGGAGAGTACAACCCTGCTTTGTACAATTTAATAATGGAAAACTAGACTATAGTTCCCCTTAACTCTAACTTTTGCTGATGGATGTTGATATAAAGTGAAAATCCTAACAGAACATATAGAACTGAAGCCAAAACATTAAAGGTTGGAAAAAATGTCAGCTAGGATAAGAGGATATGGAATTGGGAATAATTTTCAGTAGTGAAGCCTATGGGGCTAATTTATCAAGGGCCGAATGGCCCCTGATGCCCCTGTTTCCGCACAAGCCTTCAAGCTCGCCGGAAACAGCAGTTAAGAAGCAGTGGTCTTAAGACCGCTGCTTCTTAACTGGTCCGCTACCTCTGAGGCGGCAGACAGCAATCAACCCGATCAGCTGCGGATTGGATGTAAATCTGCAGGGGGCGGCATTGCACAAGCAGTTCACCAGAACTGTTTGTGCAAAGTTAAATGACGACAGCTTATGATGTTGGCATTCAGTGATGTCCGTCCGCCGTTTGGTTAATCGGCCCCTATGGGTCCTTAAATTTTGACCTTTTGGAAGATGACGTCTTGAAATGTACTACTTGATATGAGGCTTTCTAATATTGATATGAGAGAGAGAATGAGCGCTTGTTTCAGAATGGTAAGTGTGTAAGGCATCAGAATTAAACAGAGGTATCGCTGATGTTGCTTACAATGTTTTAATATCTTGTAAACAAGAATAATTGCATTTAAATGTATCATCTAATTCTCTGTTTGTGCTTACTTCCTGTCAGACTCCCTGTCTGGTTCACCACAATCAAATGCTCCTTCCCTACTTCCTGAACCCCTATTCAGAGTCAGGTGGAAGGCTACTCTAAAAGTAGATCACGCAAACAGTAATGAAAACAGTCAAAATTAGACCTATAGCAGTAAGTAGAAAGTAGCATACAAACTCAAAGTCTTACAGGCTTGGTCAGCAACAGGAGAATCAAGGCAGCACAAAATCATAATCCAAAGGTTAGTCGAGTTTAAGCTGGGGTCAGCAACAACCAGGCAGTGCAGTACCAAATCACAGGACAAAGAAAGTAGTCAGGAACCGAATACAGGAGTCAAAATACCAAAAATACAATCAGGAACACAGAAAAGCACACCCAGAACAGAGTTAAAAACTAGAGACAAAGAAAAACAAAAACACAAGGAAACCGAAAGACAAGCTGGGAGCAAACAGCCAAAGTGGCAACAGCTAAGCAAGCCAGAGAATCCCTGGTTCAACTCTAGGGAGACATTTTAATATTATCTAAAAGCTCAAGAGAATGAACAGTGAATACTATTTCTATAAGTCTCACTAGCAATTTGCAAAACCTTGTTACATTCACAGACATCCCAACTCTCCCTGAAGTTCAGGGAGTCTTCCAGATTGTAATAGCGGCTCCCTGATGCCAGCAAATGGAATGCAATCTCCCTGAAATTCCAAGTACCATGATCCAATGAGGCCGAATTGCGGAAAAGTGTTTCTTTAAAGAATGCCTTTCGTTGCTGGGGCGTTATAGAATCCTTAAAGCATGCATCAGTAACCAAAAAGCCCCCCCTGATTTTAATAAAATAAAACACAAATACTACCTTATTTACTGCACGTAATTAAACTTCGTATTCTAAAATATTTAAGCATTCAACAAGCTTACGATTACTGGAAAATAGATTTATTGTATGTGGTTGTGCAATAAAGCTACTTTTTTTAATGCGACTTTAGTGGGAAGCTACTTTAATGATAAATCTCTATCTTATTTTATTTAGATTAGGGATGGGCAGTAAAAGAGCTAAATGCCCTTTTAAGGGCAATGCCCAAACAAATGCCTTTTTCAGGGCAATGTGTAGTTTAGGCTTTTTAGTGTTAGGTTCTTTTATTTTGGGGGGTGGGGGGGTTTAATGTTAGGTGGGACTTTGTATATTTTTTGTAAAAGAGACGATTATCTTGGGGCAATGCCCTGCAAAAAGCCCTTTTAAGGGCTACTGGTAGTTTATTCTTAGAGTAGGGGGTGTTTTTATTTTGGGTGGGTCTTTTTTATTTTCATAGGGATTAGGTTTAATTTTGTTAAATTTGGTAATTTGATTTTTTATTTTCTGTAATGTTAGCCTTTTTTATTTTTTGTAAATTTAGGCCTAGATTATGAGTTTTGCGTTAGAGGCTATGCTGTGCTAACGAGCAGTTTTCCCTCACCTGTCACTTACCTTCAGTGCTGGTATTACGAGTTTTCAGAAACCCGTCCTTAAAAGACAAGAAGTGAGCGTTGAGCAAAATTTTGCTCATTACCGCACTCCAATACCAGCGCTGCTTAAGTCAGCGGTGAGCTGGTCGTACGTGCTTGTGCACAATTTCCCCATAGGAATCAACGGGGAGAGCCGGCTGAAAAAAAGTCTAACACCTGCAAAAAAAGCAGCGTAAAACTCCTTAACACAGCCCCATTGATTCCTATGGGGAAATAAAAGTTATGTCTACACCCAACACCCTAACAAGAACCCCGAGTTTAATCACCCCTAATCTTACACTTATTAACCCCTAATCTGCCGCCCCGACACCTACATTATAATTATTAACCTCTAATCTGCCTCTCCGGACACCGCTGCCACCGACATTCTATGTATTAACCCCTAATCTGCTGCCCCAACATCGCCGACACCTACACACTATTTATTAATACTATAGAGGGTTAAAGTTAATACAAAGATTCTACACTCAGACTCTTAGCTAATCCCAAATGGTGATGTAACCTCAAAAACACTATCACCGAAGTTTAGAAGAGAAGAAAAAGTGATTGGGATAGCGCTACGCAGCTGCGAGTCTTATAAAGTGAAATAAATATATATTAGTTTGGATCTATTTTTATCTGAATATGAAGGTGTCCCTGTTTTGGGTTGTTCAATTATGGGATTACTATTTTGATATATAAGGATCCCCGGTTTATTTTGATCATATAACCTGGATGATAGAGTAATTTCTATATTTTTAAAATAGTCTTATGTCCTATGTTTTTTATATATAAGTATCTTATAGATATTATTATAAAATATGATGTAAAAGAAGAGAGAGGAGCAAGTGCTTTAAGATATATGTATTTTATTCCTATACAGATAAGGTTCTTATCGTATAATAGTTAACAATAAAATCTAACACATAGATGCCGGCATCTAGATTTAAAACCACATTAAAACAGTTTTTTATTTGAAATTTATACTTGTTATATTCTATCAGTATTACTGCTGGTTTTGGACTATAACCGTGGTTTTATGAAAGCAGCTCTGATTGGCAACATCTGATAAAAAACAAAAAGTTTCTATTCCTTGACATACATGTATCGTATATTTTGTTTGTTACAATTACAATTTTTCAGTGCAGATCTAGTTTTACAATATATTAGCTAGATGAGTGTGAATACCACGTATTTTTACTTAGACATTGATATTCCAGGTCTACGGTGGTTTGTCACAGCGGTAAATGGTAGTAAGTGGATTTATCTGTCATATATACGTGTATAAGCAGATTGTCTCTTGTTATAAAAACCTTTTTATATTGTCCATATTCTGGATCTCCTCCGTTAAAGTTGTGACCGGCCGGTCCTTTGGTGAAGTAGTTCTGTATGTTCTCCCTTGTTTTCTTTTTTTTGGTTAAAATCTGGGTTCTTCAGGTATTTCCTGATCCAATTGTGGATTTTCTCCTTGTGTCTGTGTAGCCCTTAAGCCAGGTGATTGAGGCTGGAGCGGTTACTGGATCCTTGGATAGGAATTACACATATGGAGTCTGTCCCTACAAAGTGGGATATGGCTCGATGTACCTATCCTAGCCAGCCCGAACACGAGAAAGACCTCTCACCTGCTGGGTTCTGTGTTTAGATATCCTGTGACTGTCAGCAATCTCTACGCGTTTCAGCCTGGGGCCTTTATCAAGATGCTTGTGTGCTGTGCAGTCTGGATTTAAATATCGTGTCCATCTTCCTGATTGGATCTTGTTCTTGACCAATCCCTATTGTTTATTTGTTGTTCCTCCTCCTGGAAGGTTGTCTCTTATTCCTCTCTTTGTGTTGTTAATATAAGGTTATCTATCCTTTATACATCCTGACCTGTTGTTATTATATTTCAAACTTATTAGTTCATCTGTGAACGCATATGGGTTGTTGTGTATCGTTTCTTACGATAAAAGTAAAAATAGAGATAAAGATGAAAATAAAAATAGAAATAGAAATAAAAACACAGTTCTCAAGCCTATGCTCCACTCTTCCTTAAGTGTTTTTTTTGGGGGGACCTTTATTCTTTATCAACTTATATCGTTTGTTTGTTTATATTCCTATGTTTTAAGTGGAAATAAATCATATTGTGGTCTCAATAGTGTATTATTGTGTTCTCGCTTTAATTTGCAAGAGGTAATAGTCCTGATCAGTGTTTTATGTGTCAAGTGTTAGTTTATAAATCTTATACAGATAACTGCCTGTATTCAGAATCATATATAAACCCTTTTCTTACATAGTTGTGAAATAAATTTTCTAAGTTTTAAAAGTGTGAATTTTATAAGACCATTGTTTATCTATGTGTTTAACCTCTTAATTCTATTGATTTTTAGGGGAAAATTTTCGTGAATAGGTTTGCTCCATAGTTTTGTGGAATTTTTTCATGTGTTAGAGTTTCTTAGTGAGGAATGTGATAAATATTTTTAGAGGACGTTCATTACTTTACCTATGTGTTTAACATGTGTCTATATATTATTCGTGCAAAAAAAGTTTTTTTTGTGTGTGCTTTTAGTGTTTGTTCGTGGACTGTTTTGGTATAATTTAAACTTCTGTAATATCTTTCTTGCCAGTGAGTATAATGTGATAAAAAGTTATATATACATTGCAATCTGTGTCTTTTATTATCACAGTTATATTAATGTATTTAGATCCATTTCTGAATTTAATCCAAATGGGTGTAATGTTTTGAAATTGAAGATACATTCTGCTTCCTTTTTGAGGAGGAGTGTATTCATATTCCCCCCCCCCCTTATTCCCAGATGTAGTTTTTTAATACCCCAGTATTTGAAATCTTTTAAATTACTGGAGTGTTTTTCTTTAAAATGTGAGTACAGTATTGTGTCTGTTGCTTCGTGTTCTATTTTTAGAATATGTTCTCGTATTCTATCTTTTACAGTTCTACTTGTTTGTCCAAAATATAGTAGGTTACATGTACATTTTATGCAATAGATGACATTCCTGTCTGTGCATCTTATTAGTTGATTTATTTTTAGACAGAAATTTGAATTGGATGATCTTATTTCCTTTCTTTTTTCACTGTATTTACAAGATTTACAGGATATACAGGGGAAGAAACCTTTTAGTTTATTTCCATTTAGGTCTCCGTCAACAGTGTTGTTTCTTTCTCTATACTCACTCGGTGATAATATCATTTTGAGGTTTTTGGCCCTTTTAAAAATTATGTCTGGTTGCTTTCTTACCCTTTTCCCTAAGATTTGATCTTGTTTTATTAGATGCCAATTCCTTTTCAGAATTTTTCTTATTTCAAAGTGTTGGCTACTGTATTCGGTTATGAAGGGTATAAAGAAATCATCGATTTCTCTTTCTTCTTTGTTTTTCTTTATTAATAGAGACTCTCTATCTACTGTTGACACTTCCTGTCTTATCTTTTCTACAGTGTCTTTATTATACCCCTTCTCTATGAATCTAGATGTTAGTATGTCAGATTGAGATTGGTAACTTTCGAGTGTGGAGCAGTTTTTCCTTACTCGTAGATATTGTCCTTTTGGGATATTAGATTTCCACTGTTTGAGGTGGCAACTTTCTGCATGTATATAATTGTTTGCATCTATAGTTTTAAAGTAGTTTTTGGTATTGATTTGGAGGTTGTTAATTTCAATTTCAATATCTAAAAAGTGTATTTTCCATCTACTATATTCATGCGTGAATGTGATACCAAGACTATTGGTATTGAGGTCTATAATAAATGTGTCCAGTAGTTCTGTGTCTCCTTGCCAGATGATAAATATATCGTCAATATATCTGCAATAGAGCACAAGGTTCGTCCCCCATGGGCCATTATGTATATGTTCATCTTCAAATTGTCCCATGAATAAATTTGCGTAACTGGGGGCGAACCTTGTGCCCATTGCCGTTCCCTTAATCTGTAAATATACCTCATTGTTAAAATAAAAACTATTGTTTTGTAAGATAAAATCTATGCATTCCATAATAAATCTGTTCTGATGTTCAGGTAGTTCCTCATCTTTATCTAAGGTTTTTTTCACAGCTTTTTGTCCTAGTTCATGTGATATATTAGTGTACAAGGAATTCACATCACATGTCACTAGTGTGTAATTTTCTTTCCATGTTATTTCTCTAATCTTATTAATAAAGTGTGTAGAGTCTCTAAGGTATGCTGGTAATTTAGTAACATACTTCTGTAAATAGACGTCCACGTATTGTGACAAATTTGATGTTAAGCTGTTTATCCCAGAAATGATGGGACGTCCTGGTGGTTTCTCTAAATTTTTATGCACTTTTGGCAGAAAGTAAAATGTAGGTGTTTTGGGGTAATCTATGGAGAGGAATTCTGATTCTGAATCGTTTATAATCCCTTCATCTTTTGCTTTTTTGAGTATGTTACTTAATTTATCTTTTTGTTTTTTAATGGGATTATCTTTTAGTTTCTCATATGTGAGTTTGTCTTGTAATATTCTATTTGATTCCTCTACATAGTATGTCCTATCCATAATGACCAGCCCCCCACCTTTGTCAGCCGGTTTGATTATGATCTCTTTGTTATTCTGAAGTTCTTTTAGTGTTTGAATCTCTTTCCTATTCATATTTCTCTTAATTGGTTTGGTTTGATCTAGGGCCTCTAGTTCTTTTTTTATGTTCTGTTCAAATAATTTAATATGCTCACTTTTGTCCTGAGTGGGATAGAAAGAAGATTTCGCTCGTAGGTTGGTGTGTTTGTATTGACTGTTCTCGTTTTTATTCCTGTCTTGTATTGGATTTTTAAAAAAATACCTTTTTAGTGTGAGTTTGCGGATGTATTGGTTGATGTTAATGAGGGTCTCAAATTTGTTGAGTTTGCATGAGGGAGCGAAGGATAGGCCCTTATTAAGTACTCTTTCTTGATCTTTATTTAGTGGTGTTTTGCTTATGTTAAATATACCAATTTTCTCTTTTTCATTGTTTGTGGTTATCTCCTCACTGTTTTGTTTTGGGGTTCCTCTCCCTCTTCTACCTCTAACCTTCTTTTCCCTTGTTGTATTCTTTGGGGTTTTGCTTCCTCTATTAGGTTTCTTGATGTCCCCGCTCTGGCGGGGGTTTCTTCTAAAAAATGTACATTGGAGGGGGTTGTGTTTGCTTTTGTATTGTCTGATTTATTCTTATATTCTCTCCTTGGGCTGATTTCTTGTCTTAGTGGCATGAATCTATTATGTGTCGGTAGTCTCCAGTTATCCTGTCTATTATATGAATCATCCCTTATTGTGGGTCTAAAGTCTCTATCTCTATTCCTAGTGTTCTGGTATGGTTCATTGTAATATCTCTCATGATGTTTATCTATGGGATCTTGGTAGTAGTATTCGCTCTCTTTATAGTGATAGTTTTGGTAAGGTTCTCTATGTCGGTATTCTTGGTATTGGTCTCTATTCCTATTCCAATTCTGATACGTTCTAGTGTTGTTAAAATTCCTATGGGGTTTTTCCCAATGTGATTTTTCCCAGTTTGAATTTTCCCAGTGTCTATCTGGTTTATTATTAGTTTCATCTCTCCAATTCCTATAATTGTTTCTCCATCCTCTTCCATTTTAACCAAAAAAAAGAAAACAAGGGAGAACATACGGAACTACTTCACCAAAGGACCGGCCGGTCACAACTTTAACGGAGGAGATCCAGAATATGGACAATATAAAAAGGTTTTTATAACAAGAGACAATCTGCTTATACACGTATATATGACAGATAAATCCACTTACTACCATTTACCGCTGTGACAAACCACCGTAGACCTGGAATATCAATGTCTAAGTAAAAATACGTGGTATTCACACTCATCTAGCTAATATATTGTAAAACTAGATCTGCACTGAAAAATTGTAATTGTAACAAACAAAATATACGATACATGTATGTCAAGGAATAGAAACTTTTTGTTTTTTATCAGATGTTGCCAATCAGAGCTGCTTTCATAAAACCACGGTTATAGTCCAAAACCAGCAGTAATACTGATAGAATATAACAAGTATAAATTTCAAATAAAAAACTGTTTTAATGTGGTTTTAAATCTAGATGCCGGCATCTATGTGTTAGATTTTATTGTTAACTATTATACGATAAGAACCTTATCTGTATAGGAATAAAATACATATATCTTAAAGCACTTGCTCCTCTCTCTTCTTTTACATCATATTTTATAATAATATCTATAAGATACTTATATATAAAAAACATAGGACATAAGACTATTTTAAAAATATAGAAATTACTCTATCATCCAGGTTATATGATCAAAATAAACCGGGGATCCTTATATATCAAAATAGTAATCCCATAATTGAACAACCCAAAACAGGGACACCTTCATATTCAGATAAAAATAGATCCAAACTAATATATATTTATTTCACTTTATAAGACTCGCAGCTGCGTAGCGCTATCCCAATCACTTTTTCTTCTATACTATTTATTAATCCCTAATCTGCCGCCCCAATGTCGCCGCAACCTACCTACATTTATTAACCCCTAATCTGCTGCCCCAATGTCGCTGCCACTATATTAAAGTTATTAACCCCTAAACCTAACCTAACACCCCCTAACTTAAATAGAATTTAAATAAATCTAAATAAAATTACTATCAATAACTAAATTATTCCTATTTAAAACTAAATACTTACCTATAAAATAAACCCTAAGCTAGCTACAATATAACTGTTACATTGTAGCTAATTTAAGGTTTATTTTTATTTTACAGGCAAGTTTTTATTTATTTTAACTAGGTAGAATAGTTACTAAATAGTTATTAACTATTTAATAACTACCTAACTAAAATAAATACAAATTTACCTATAAAATAAAACCTAACCTAAGTTACAATAACACCTAACACTACACTATAATTAAATAAATTAACTAAATTTAAATACAATTACCTAAATTAAATTAGTTAAAGTATAAAACCCCCACTAAATTACAAAAAATAATAAACAAATTACAGATCTTTAAACTAATTACACCTAATCTAATAGCCCTATTAAAATAAACACCCCCCCCCAAATAAAAATAACCCCTAGCCTAAACTAAACTACCAATAGCCCTTAAAAGGGCCTTTTGCAGGGCATTGCCCCAAAGTAATCAGCTCTTTTACCTGAAAAAAAATTACATACAACCCCCCAACAGTAAAACCCACCACCCACACAAACAACCCCCCAAAATAAAATACTATCTAAAAAAGCCTAAGCTCCCCATTGCCCTGAAAAGGGCATTTTTGGATGGGCATTGCCCTTAAAAGAGCAGTTAGCTATATTGCAACCCAAAGTCCCTAACCTAATAATAAAACTAACACTAACCCCCTGAAGATCGACTTACCAGGAGAAGTCTTCATCTAAGCTGGGCCAAAGTCCTCAACGAAGACGGGAGAAGTCTTCATCAAAGCTGGACTTTGGGTTGCAATAGAGCTAACTGCCCTTTTAAGGGCAATGCCCATCCAAATGCCCTTTTCAGGGCAATGGGGAGCTTAGGTTTTTTTAGATAGTATTTTATTTGGGGGGTTGGTTGTGTGGGTGGTGGGTTTTACTGTTGGGGGGTTGTTTGTATTTTCTTTTACAGGTAAAAGAGCTGATTACTTTGGGGCAATGCCCCGCAAAAGGCCCTTTTAAGGGCTATTGGTAGTTTAGTTTAGGCTAGGGTTTGTTTTTTATTTTGGGGGGGCTTTTTTATTTTAATAGGGCTATTAGATTAGGTGTAATTAGTTTAAATATCTGTAATTTGTTTATTATTTTCTGTAATTTAGTGTTGTTTTTTTGTACTTTAGCTAATTTAATTTAGGTAATTGTATTTAATTTAATTTATTTAATTATAGTGTAGTGTTAGGTGTTATTGTAACTTAGGTTTTATTTTACAGGTAAAGTGGTTTTTATTTTAGCTAGGTAGTTATTAAATAGTTAATAACTATTTAATAACTATTCTATCTAGTTAAAATAAATACAAACTTCCCTGTAAAATAAAAATAAACCCTAAGATAGCTACAATGTAACTATCCTTTTATATAAAAGGCCAAGTGTGTTTGTCCGAAGCCGTCATGCGCAGTAGAGACAGCACGAGGACAAACACACCTGGCCTTTGAGTCCTACTCCCTAGCTGATCTCATCTGCGGCAGAAGTTGGCGTGACCGATGTGAGGGGCGTGGTCATGCGTGAATGGCCGTGAAAGGGGCGTGGCCGGGCATGAATGGGGCGTGGTCGCGAGATAGAGTGGGTAGAGAGACAGAGAGAAGGGGGGAGGGAGAGAGACAGAGACAGAGCACGAAAGAGAGAGAGAGAGTGCAAAAGAGATGGGGGAGAGAGAGAGAGAGCACAAAAGAGATGGGGGAAGAGAGCGCAAAAGAGATGGGGGAAGAGAGAGAGCGCAAAAGAGATGGGGGGGAGAGAGAGAGCAGAAAAGAGAGGAGAGAGGGAGGAGAGAGAAGAGGGAGGAGAGAGAAGAGGGAGGAGAGAGAGCGAGAGAGGAGAGAGAGCGAGCGAGAAAAAGAGGAGGGTAGGGAGAGAGAAAAAGAGAGGAGGGTAGGGAGAGCGCAAAAGAGAGGGGGGGGGAGAGAGCGCAAAAGAGAGGGGGAGAGAGAGCGCAAAAGAGATGGGGGAGAGAGAGCGCAAAAGAGATGGGGGGAGAGAGAGCGCAAAAGAGATGGGGGGGAGAGAGCGCAAAAGAGATGGGGGGGAGAGAGCGCAAAAGAGATGGGGGGAGAGAGAGCGCAAAAGAGATGGGGGGGAGAGAGAGCGCAAAAGAGATGGGGGGAGAGAGAGCGCAAAAGAGATGGGGGGAGAGAGAGCGCAAAAGAGATGGGGGGAGAGAGAGCGCAAAAGAGATGGGGGGAGAGAGAGAGCAGAAAAGAGAGGGGAGAGGGAGGAGAGAGAAGAGGGAGGAGAGAGAAGAGGGAGGAGAGAGAAGAGGGAGGAGAGAGAAGAGGGAGGAGAGAGAAGAGGGAGAGCGCAAAAGAGAGGGGGAGAGAAAGCGAGCGAGAGCGAGCGAGAAAAAGAGGAGGGTAGGGAGAGAGAAAAAGAGAGGAGGGTAGGGAGAGCGCAAAAGAGAGAGAGGGGGAGAGAGAGCGCAAAAGAGATGGGGGGGAGAGAGCGCAAAAGAGATGGGGGGGAGAGAGCGCAAAAGAGATGGGGGGAGAGAGCGCAAAAGAGATGGGGGGAGAGAGAGCGCAAAAGAGATGGGGGGGAGAGAGAGCGCAAAAGAGATGGGGGGAGAGAGAGCGCAAAAGAGATGGGGGGAGAGAGAGAGAGCAGAAAGAGAGGGGAGAGGGAGGAGAGAGAAGAGGGAGGAGAGAGGGAGGAGAGAGAGCGCAAAAAGAGATGGGGGGAGAGCGAGCGCAAAAGAGGGGGGGGAGAGAGCGCAAAAGAGAGGGGGGGGGGAGAGCGCAAAAGAGAGGGGGGGGAGAGAGACCGAGCGAGCGAGGGGGGAGAGAGAGCAAGAGAGAGAGAGAGAGCGAGCGCGAGAGAGAGAGAGAGCGAGAGAGAGAGCGAGAGAGCGAGAGCGAGCGAGAGTGAGCGAGCGAGAGTGAGCGAGAAAAAGAGGAGGGTAGGGAGAGCGCAAAATAGAGGGGGGGAGAGAGAGCGCAAAAGAGAGGGGGGAGAGAGAGCGCAAAAGAGATGGGAGAGAGAGAGCGCAAAAGAGATGGGGGGAGAGAGGAGCGCAAAAGAGATGGGGGGGGAGAGAGAGAGAGCAGAAAAGAGAGGGGAGAGGAGGAAGAGAGAAGAGGGAGAGAGAGGGAGGAGAGAGAAGAGGGAGGAGAGAGAGGGAGGAGAGAGAGCGCAAAAAGAGATGGGGGGAGAGCGAGCGCAAAAGAGGGGGGGGGAGAGAGCGCAAAAGAGATTGGGGGGAGAGAGAGCGCAAAAGAAATGGGGGGGGAGAGAGAGAGAGAGAGCAGAAAAGAGAGGAGAGAGGGAGGAGAGAGAAGAGGGAGGAGAGAGAAGAGGGAGGAGAGAGAAGAGGGAGGAGAGAGAAGAGGGAGGAGAGAGAGCGCGAGAGAGCGCGAGAGAGCGCGAGAGAGCGCGAGAGAGCGCGAGAGAGAGCGAGAGAGAGCGAGCGATCGAGCAAAAGAGGAGGGTAGGGAGAGAGAAAAAGAGAGGAGGGTAGGGAGAGCGCAAAAGAGAGTGGGGGGAGAGAGAGAGCGGGGGGAGAGAGAGAGCGCAAAAGAGAGGGGGAGAGAGAGAGAGCGCAAAAGAGATGGGGGAGAGAGAGCGCAAAAGAGATGGGGGGGAGAGAGCGCAAAAGAGATGGGAGAGAGAGGCAAGAGATGGGGAGAGAGCGCAAAAGAGATGGGGAGAGAGAGCGCAAAAGAGATGGGGGAGAGAGAGCGCAAAAGAGATGGGGGAGAGAGAGCGCAAAAGAGATGGGGGGAGAGAGAGCGCAAAAGAGATGGGGAGGAGAGAGAGAGCAGAAAAGAGAGGGGAGAGGGAGGAGAGAGAAGAGGGGAGGAGAGAGGGAGGAGAGAGAGCGCAAAAAGAGATGGGGGGGAGAGCGAGGCGCAAAAGAGGGGGGGGAGAGAGCGCAAAAGAGATGGGGGGGGAGAGAGCGCAAAAGAGATGGGGGAGAGAGAGCGCAAAGAAATGGGGGGGGGAGAGAGAGAGAGAGAGAGAGAGAGAGAGCACAAAAGAGAGGAGAGAGAGGGAGGAGGGGGGAGAGAGAGAGAGGAGAGAGAAGAGGGAGGAGAGAGAAGAGGGAGGAGAGAGAAGAGGGGAGGAGAGAGAAGAGGGAGGAGAGAGAAGAGGGAGGAGAGAGAAGAGGGAGGAGAGAGAGCGAGAGAGCGCGAGAGAGAGCGAGAGAGAGCGAGAGAGAGCGAGAGAGAGAGAGAGCGAGCAAAAGAGGAGGGTAGGGAGAGAGAAAAAGAGAGGAGGGTAGGAAGAGCGCAAAAGAGAGTGGGGGGAGAGAGAGAGCGCAAAAGAGAGGGGGAGAGAGAGAGAGCGCAAAAGAGAGGGGGAGAGAGAGAGAGCGCAAAATAGAGGGGGAGAGAGAGCGCAAAAGAGATGGGGGAGAGAGCGCAAAAGAGATGGGGAGAGAGCGCAAAAGAGATGGGGAGAGAGAGCGCAAAAGAGATGGGGAGAGAGAGCGCAAAAGAGATGGGGAGAGAGAGCGCAAAAGAGAGGGGGAGAGAGAGAGAGCGCAAAAGAGAGGGGGGGGAGAGAGAGCGCAAAAGAGAGGGGGAGAGAGAGCGCAAAAGAGATGGGGGAGAGAGCGCAATAGAGAGGGGGGGGAGAGAGTGCAAAAGAGATGGGGGGGAGAGAGAGCGCAAAAGAGATGGGGGGGAGAGAGAGAGCAGAAAAGAGAGAGAAGAGGGAGGAGAGAGAGAGGGAGGAGAGAGAAGAGGGAGGAGAGAGAAGAGGGAGGAGAGAGAAGAGGGAGAGAGAGAAGAGGGAGGAGAGAGAAGAGGGAGGACGAGAGGAGCGCAAAAGAGAGGGGGAGAGAGAGCAAAAGAGAGGGGGAGAGAGAGCAAGAGAGAGCGAGACGAGAGCAATTGCGATTGCGAGCGATGAAAAAGAGAGGGGGGGAGAGAGAGCGCAAAAGAGAGGGGGGAGAGAGCGCAAAAGAGAGGGGGGGAGAGAGAGAGCAGAAAAGAGAGGAGAGAGGGAGGAGAGAGAAGAGGGAGGAGAGAGAAGAGGGAGGAGAGAGAGGAGGGAGGAGAGAGAGCCTCAAAAGAGAGGGGGAGAAGAGAGCGAGAGCAAGCAAGCGAATGCGAGCGAGAAAAGAGAGGAGGGTAGGGAGAGCGCAAAAGAGAGGGGGGGGGAGAGAGAGAGCGCAAAGAGATGGAGAGAGAGGAGAGCGCGCAAAGAGAGGGGGAGAGAGAGCGCAAAAGAGATGGGGAGAGAGAGCGCGCAAAAGAGAGGGGGAGAGAGAGCGCAAAAGAGATGGGGGAGGAGAGAGAGCGCGCAAAAGAGATGGGAGGGAGAGAGAGAGCAGAAAAGAGAGGAGAGAGGGAGGAGAGAGAAGAGGGAGGAGAGAGAAGAGGGAGGAGAGAGAAGAGGGAGGAGAGAGAGAGAGAGAGAGCAAAAGAGAGGGGAGAGAGAGAGCGAGAAAGCGCGAGAGATCGGAGGATGAGCGCGAGAGAGCGCGAGAGAGAGTGAGCAAAAGAGGAGGGTAGGGAGAGAGAAAAAGAGAGGAGGGTAGGGAGAGCGCAAAAGAGAGGGGGGGGGTAGAGAGAGAGCGCAAAAGAGAGGGGGGGGGGAGAGCGCAAAAGAGATGGGGGGGAGAGAGCGCAAAAGAGATGGGGGGGATGAGAGCGCAAAAGAGATGGGGGGAGAGAGAGAGAGCGCAAAAGAGATGGGGGGAGAGAGAGCGCAAAGAGATGGGGGGGGAAGAGAGAGCGCAAAAGAGATGGGGGGGAGAGAGAGAGCAGAAAAGAGAGGGGAGAGGGAGGAGAGAGAAAGAGGGGAGGAGAGAGAAGAGGGAGGAGAGAGAGAAGAGGGAGGGAGAGAGAGACGAGGGAGGAGAGAGAGAAGGGGAGGAGAGAGAGAAGAGGGAGGAGAGAGAGAAGAGGGAGGAGAGAGAAGAGTGAGGAGAGAGAAGAGGGAGAGGATGAGAGAGAGCGTGAGAGCGCGAGAGAGAGCGAGAGAGCGGAGAGAGCGAGAGAGGAGGAGAGCGGACGAGCGCGAGAGAGAGGAGAGCGAAGCGGAGCGAGAAAAAGAGGAGGGTAGGGGAGAGAGAAAAGAGAGGGGGGGGAGAGAGCGCAAAAGAGATGGGGGGAGAGAGCGCAAAAGAGATTGGGGGGAGAGAGCGCAAAAGAGATTGGGGGGAGAGAGCGCAAAGGAGATGGGGGCGGAGAGAGCGCAAAACAGATGGGGGAGAGAGAGCGATGAGCGCGAGAGAGAGAGAGAGAGAGAGAGAGAGAGAGAGCGAGCGAGAAAAGAGGAGGGTAGGGACGAGAGAAAAAGAGAGGAGGGTAGGGAGAGCGCAAAAAGAGAGGGGGGGGGAGAGAGCGCAAAAAGAGATGGGGGGATGAGAGCGCAAAAGAGATGAGGGGAGAGAGAGCGCAAAAGGAGATGAGGGGGGAGAGCGAAGCGCAAAAGAGATGGGGGGAGAGCGAGCGCAAAAGAGATGGGGGAGAGAGAGCGCAAAAGCGAGGGGGAGAGCGAGTGAGCGAGCGAGAGCGAGCGGAGAGAGAGGAAAGAGAGAGCGATTCTGCATTGTGCTCGAGAGAGAGAGCGCGGAGAGGTGAGAGACAGAGAGAGCGTGCAAGCGAGAGAGAAAAAGAGAGGAGGGTAGGGAGAGAGCGCAAAAAGAGAGTGGGGGGGGGGAGAAGAGAGCGCAAAAGAGGGGGAGAGAGAACGCAAAAGAGGGGGAGAGAGAGCGCAAAAGAGGGGGAGAGAGAGCGCAAAAGAGAGGGGGGAGAGAGAGCGCAAAAGAGAGGGTGGAGAGAGAGCGCAAAAGAGAGGGGGGAGAGAGAGCGGCAAAAGAGAGAGGGGGGAAGAGAGAGAGCGCAAAAGAGAGGGGGGAGAGAGAGAGCGCCAAAAGAGAGGGGGGAGAGAGAGCTCAAAGAGAGGGGGGAGAGAGAGAGTGCACAAAAGAGAGGGGGGAGAGAGAGCTCAAAAGAGAGGGGGGAGAGAGAGCTCAAAAGAGAGGGGGGAGAGAGAGCAAAAGAGAGGGGGGGGAGAGAGAGAGACAACCAAAAGAGAGGGAGAGAGCGCAAGGGGTGGGACGCTGTACTGCAAAAAATGGCAGTGTGAACGGGCTTTAGGACTAGTTAGTTACTATTGTAGCTAGCTTAGGGTTTATTTTATAGGTAAGTATTTAGTTTTAGTAAAATCGGAATAATTTAGTTAATGATAGTATTTTATTTAGATTTATTGTAATTATATTTAAGTTAGGGGGTGTTATGATTAGACTCTAGGTTTAGGGGTTAATAACTTTAATATAGTGGTGGCGACATTGGGGCGGCAGATTAGGGGTTAATAAAATAGTATGTAGGTGTCGGCGATGTTGGGGTAGCGATTAGGGGTTAATACATATAATGTAGGTGGCGGCGGGTGTCCGGAGCGGCTGATTAGGGGTTTAAATTTTTATTACAGTTTTTTTGTGATGCGGGAGGGCTCGGCTTAGGTAGTTTATGGTGTTAGTGTACTTTTTAGCACTTTAGTTATGAGTTTTATGTTACGGCGTTGTACCATAAAACCTCATAACTACTGACTTTTAAATGCGTCTAGGACTCTTGACGGGGTAGGGTAAGTGCACCGCTCACTTTTTGGCCTCCCAGGACAGACTCGTAATATCAGCGCTATGGAAGTCCCATAGAAAAAAAAGACTTTACGAAGTTTACGTAAGTCGTTTTGCGAGTAAGGCCCAAAGAAGTGTGCGAGTGACCCTAAACCTGCAAGACTCGTAATAGCAGCGGGTAGTAAAAAAAGCAGCGTTAGGACCTCTTAACACTGGTTTTAACTCTTAATCTAGCCGATTGTTTTGTTTTAAATTTTTTATAACTTTAGAATGCATTCATTTAGGTAATTTGGGTTTATTTAACGCGGGTGTTAGGGGTTTTTAGGTTAGGGGTGGTGTTAGGTTAGTGTACTTAGTTATTTAAATAGTTATTTGTGTTGTGGATTTTGGCGGTTTAAAGGGTTAATAAGTTAAATAGGTTTATTGCGATGTGAGGGTTTTGCGGTTTAGGGGTTAATAGGGTAATTAGGTGTAATGCGATGTGGGGTTTTTGCAGTTTAGGCGTTAATAGGGTAATTAGGTTTATTGTGATTTGGGGGTTTTCAGTTTAGGGGTTAATAGGGTAATTAGGTGTATTGCGATGTGGGGTTTTGCGGTTTAGGGGTTAATAGGGTAATTAGGTTTATTGCAATGTGGGTTTTATTGCGGTTTAAGGGTTAATAATATATTTAAGATAGTCATTAAAATTATATTATTGCTACACCTGTAGCTTAAATATTTATATAAAAGAGGAGTTACAAAATAGGTTGTTTCTACATCTGTAGTTAAAAAATAATTAGACTGCCCCCTGGGCAGGCTTATCGACTAGTGAAATATATTTCCATTTTCATAATGAAACTTTGAAACTTTTATTTTTTTCATTTTTGTTTTTATTTTTTTTAGGTAGAAGGGTAATAAACAACGTTTTAAATAAAAAATACTGTTTACATAAAGGTGTATTTACTAATAAAAAAATATTTAGATTTAAAATGGTCTTGGATAATATCATCATTAAAAATACTGAGCAACAGGTAATTGAAATGTAAGGGAAATATCTTCTGTCATGCTCATATATAAAGGAATAGAGTGAGAAACGATGTAGACTTGTAAATTTCATTCTGCGCCAAGCACTTTCTGTAATATTCAAGCAAACAGCTCGGGCTGTGTAATTCAATGTAAGGATCAAAAGCATGAAATAATGTTGAGTAGGCCAGCACAATGTATCAGTGTGTGCTAGCTAAAACAATGTATCGGCTTTATCCAATTATGAAACAATTGTGGTGAACCCTGTGTTAAACTGTGGCAGTTGATTACAAGATCCGTTAACCCCTTACATTCGCAAGACTCATCGTTGCAAATAAGACATAAGCAGATAGTTCTAGCAAACAAAAAAGAGTGTAACAAACTCACTTGATTCTGAGAATGATATCCGATTTTTGATGAGATCCAGGAAAACGGAACTGTTGTATCCACTCTTGGTAGTGCAGTCAGTTGCAACAGTCACAGATACTGCCTAAGTTCATAGCAGCATCTCGGCTTGTTCCACAGGTGTTGGGAAGGGCTCCCCTGCTAAGCCCTCGTTTGTGTAGTAAGTAGGCAAATAATTTTCAAACACCTCTAAGTGAAAACAAAATAGAGCCCAATAATCGAAAAAAACAGTAAGGCTGATGAAATACGTGTTAAAACTTCACCTTTATTAAAACTCCGTGAGTAAAAAGACAAAGGCACAGCACACAGACCTGACTACCGCTGACGCGTTTCCTGCCCTATTGGGCACTTCATCAGAGCTACCTGACAGGTGTGTAAGGACTCCTTAAAACAGGATATGAGCCCTACACATCTGCTGCATAATTAATTATAACAACAAAAAGTGGGTATTGTGAAATAAACACCAGATCAGACGTGAAAGATAATAATAAACATTATGCATAACAAATAAACTTGAAAATATCGATCATAAGCAAAAAAGTATATACATTTTTACACACTAAGACTATGATTTCATATAAAATTGTATTATTTAGTATGCACATTAAAAACGATTGTACAATTTAAATTGGGTGGGATAAAGATTCTTTCTATAACTCAAAGCATGGATATCTGTGATTAACTCCCAGTTTACTGTAGTAGGTTTACACATGATAAGAACATGTAATATAATAAGTTATTTGATGTTCTAATCAACCATAGTTGAAGCAAGCTGTAAAGTATATTCATGTATTTAGAATACACAGAGAGCAAAAGCCGTTAAATATGCAATGTGTATTATATCATATAAAGTCAAATGCTAAAGAGTATAAACACATTGAAAAGGCACAAACTGCCTGCTCCCCGTGAAACCAAACATGAATAATATATCACTGTAAATTTGTATGATCCTAGCTATACTAGAATTTAGATCTATTGTGAGATCTAGATCCTAGGTATATGTATAGAACAATGAAGAATATTGAAAAAATGGGGCATTGCAAATCAAGGAAAAATACATGACTCCGTGATTTACGTATTATCACAATGAACAATTTGATGTCACTTATTTATTGATACCAAAAGGAGCACCAGTTTTTAAGGTATGAATCCAGTAGACTTCTCGTTTACTGAGGTGCTGCATATCTATTTCACCTCTGGGTCCTAGTTTAACTACCTCAATCCCTTGAACGTAAAACCAGCTGAACCTATCTTTCATGTAACGCAAAATGCTTAGCCACAGGGGTTTTAGGAATTTCTGCCTCCAGGGAAAGTAAGTGCTCTCTTATACGATCTTTGAGCATTCTCGATGTTAACCTGTATATTGAAAATTACAAGACCTGCAGGTCAAGAGATATATAACAAAAGTGGAAGTGCAAGAAATATACTCTTTAATCTTGAATGTCTGACCTGTACATGTAGAGGTAAAGGTATCCCCACATGTGACATAACTGCAACTCTTACAGGGTCTGACATTGCATTTATAGAAACCTGGTTTCGATGTTAACCAATTGGTCGACTGTATAGTATGTGAGCTCTTCTTGCTAAAATCCTTTCTAACCATATCTCCAATGGTTTTAGCTTTTCGAGAGATAAAATTACATTTACTAGAGATATGTTTTAGATCTGAATCCCTATCTAAAATAGGTAATCTATTCCTAATAATTCTACTGATGTTATCAAATTGTCTGCTGTAAGATGTAATAAAATTGACACCATCTTTAATCCCGATATTTTTAACCTTATCTCTCAGTAAACTATTTCTATCAAATTTGGCTCACTTGTTCCGATATCTTCAACAAACTTTGTTCATCATAGCCTCTCTCTTTTAATCTAATAGTAAGATCTGCTGCATGTTTCTTATAACTCTCTATGTTGCTACAGTTCCTCCGTAATCTAATATACTGACCCTTTGGTATCCCCTTTTTTAAGTGAAATGGATGGCAAGAATCTGCTCTGAGAATAGTATTACCCGAAATCTCTTTCCTAAAGACCTCAGTGATAATGCCCTCTACACTATGACTAAGTTTAACATCTAGAAATGGTATGTCATCCTTAGAATGACTAAATGTAAATTTTTAGGTTAGCATCATTCTGGTTCAAATATTCCACAAATTCATCTAAGATTTTGTTGTCTCCCACTCCATAATAAAAGCATATAATCTATAAAACGTGTATAATAGGTGATATGTTTTTTTAAAATGATTTGCAATATTGAACAATTTTTTGTCCTCAAATTCAGCTAAATAGAGATTAGCATACGAGGGGGCAAATTTTGCCCCCATCGCAGTGCCTCTCTGCTGTTAAAAAATACATACCATCAAAAATAAAATAATTATGATGTAACAAGAAACTGGTTACTTGCAACATAAAGTCAATTAGACCTGAATCATAATTCGAATATTTAGACAGCATAGCTTTCATAGCCAACAAACCTTGATCATGTGGTATACTGAATATAAAGACACAGCGTCTATTGTTACAAAGTTACAATCTGTGTCACATTTGCATTCATGTAGAGACCTGATTAGGTGTTTGGTGTCACGTAAGAAACCTGGCAAAGACTGAACAACTGGCTGTAATTGTGCATCTAACCATTCCCCCAACCTTTCCCCCAGAGAGCCAATAGCAGATATAATTGGTCTCCCTGGGGGATTGGTTAAGCTTTTATGTACTTTTGGTAGGAACTTGAAAACTGGGATTCTAGGGTGTTCTACAAATAGTGTATCACAAATACTGTTAGTGAAAATATTTCTTTCTTTACCATCATCTAACAAAGAAGAAAGTTCCCTTTGAAATTTGACTGTAGGGTTTAAAGGTTAATTTTTTTATAAGTATCTGTGTCATTCAGCTGTCTCATAGCTTCCTTAAGGTATTGTTCTTTATTTAAAACAACAATTGAACCTCCCCTTATCAGAATCCACTACCACTAGGTCTTTGTTATTAGTTATTTTTTTTAAAGCATTCCATTCTCTCTTGTTCAAGTTTCTATGGCCTAGATTTGGAGTTCGGCGGTAGCCGTCAAAAACCAGCGTTAGAGGCTCCTAACGCTGGTTTTGGCCGCCCGCTGGTATTTGGAAGTCAGTGATTAAAGGGTCTAACGCTCACTTTTCAGCCGCGACTTTTCCATACCGCAGATCCCCCTACGCCATTTGCGTAGCCTATCTTTTCAATGGGATCTTTCTAACGCTGGTATTTAGAGTCGTTTCTGAAGTGAGCGTTAGAGCCTTTAATGGACAAGATTCCAGCCGCCTGAAAATAGCAGGAGTTAAGAGCTTTCTGGCTAACGCCGGTTCATAAAGCTCTTAACTACTGTACCCTAAAGTACACTAACACCCATAAACTACCTATGTACCCCTAAACCGAGGTCCCCCCCACACCGCCGCCACTCGATTAAATTTTTTAACCCCTAATCTGCCGACCGCCACCTACGTTATACTTATGTACCCCTAATCTGCTGCCCCTAACCCCGCCGACCCCTGTATTACATTTATTAACCCCTAACCTGCCCCCCACAACGTCGCCGCCAGCTACTTAAAATAATTAACCCCCTAATCTTCCGACCGCAAAGCGCCGCCACCTACGTTATCCCTATGTACCCCTAATCTGCTACCCCTAACACCGCCGACCCCTATATTATATTTATTAACCCCCTAATCTGCCCCCCTCAACGTCGCCGACACCCTGCCTACACTTATTAACCCCTAATCTGCCGAGCGGACCTGAGCGCTACTATAATAAAGTTATTAACCCCTAACCCGCCTCACTAACCCCTATCATAAATAGTATTAACCCCTAATCTGCCCTCCCTAACATCGCCAACACCTAACTTCAATTATTAACCCCTAATCTGACGACCGGAGCTCACCGCTATTCTAATAATTGATTAACCCCTAAAGCTAAGTCTAACCCTAACACTAACACCCCCCTAAGTTAAATATAATTTAAATCTAACGAAATTAATTAACTCTTATTAAATAAATGATTCCTATTTAAAGCTAAATACTTACCTGTAAAATAAATCCTAATATAGCTACAATATAAATTATAATTATATTATAGCTATTTTAGGATTAATATTTATTTTACAGGCAACTTTGTAATTATTTTAACCAGGTACAATAGCTATTAAATAGTTAAGAACTATTTAATAGTTACCTAGTTAAAATAATAACAAATTTACCTGTAAAATAAATCCTAACCTAAGATATAATTAAACCTAACACTACCCTATCAATAAAATAATTAAATAAACTACCTACAATTACCTACAATTAACCTAACACTACACTATCAATAAATTAATTAAACACAATTGCTACAAATAAATACAATTAAATAAACTAGCTAAAGTACAAAAAATAAAAAAGAACTAAGTTACAAAAAATAATAATAAAATATTTACAAACCTAAGAAAAATCTTACAACAATTTTAAACTAATTACACCTACTCTAAGCCCCCTAATAAAATAACAAAGCCCCCCCAAAATAAAAAATTCCCTACCCTATTCTAAATTAAAAAAGTTACAAGCTCTTTTACCTTACCAGCCCTGAACAGGGCCCTTTGCGGGGCATGCCCCAAGGATTTCAGCTCTTTTGCCTGTAAAAAAAAAACATACCATACCCCCCCAACATTACAACCCACCACCCACATACCCCTAATCTAACCCAAACCCCCCCTTAAATAAACCTAACACTAAGCCCCTGAAGATCTTCCTACCTTGTCTTCACCATACCAGGTTCACCGATCCGTCCTGGCTCCAACATCTTCATCCAACCCAAGCGGGGGTTGGCGATCCATCATCCGGTGCTGAAGAGGTCCAGAAGAGGCTCCAAAGTCTTCCTCCTATCCGGCAAGAAGAGGACATCCGGACCGGCAAACATCTTCTCCAAGCGGCATCTTCAATCTTCTTCCATCCGGTGCGGAGCGGGTCCATCTTGAAGCAGGCGACGTGGATCCATCCATCTTCTTCCGTTGTCTCCCGACGAATGACGGTTCCTTTAAGGGACGTCATCCAAGATGGCGTCCCTCGAATTCCGATTGGCTGATAGGATTCTATCAGCCAATCGGAATTAAGGTAGGAATTTTCTGATTGGCTGATGGAATCAGCCAATCAGAATCAAGTTCAATCCGATTGGCTGATCCAATCAGCCAATCAGATTGAGCTCGCATTCTATTGGCTGTTTCCGATCAGCCAATAGAATGCGAGCTCAATCTGATTGGCTGATTGGATCAGCCAATCGGATTGAACTTGATTCTGATTGGCTGATTCCATCAGCCAATCAGAAAATTCCTACCTTAATTCCGATTGGCTGATAGAATCCTATCAGCCAATCGGAATTCGAGGGACGCCATCTTGGATGACGTCCCTTAAAGGAACCGTCATTCGTCGGGAGACAACGGAAGAAGAGGATGGATCCGCGTCGCCTGCTTCAAGATGGACCCGCTCCGCACCGGATGGAAGAGGATTGAAGATGCCGCTTGGAGAAGATGTTTGCCGGTCCGGATGTCCTCTTCTTGCCGGATAGGAGGAAGACTTTGGAGCCTCTTCTGGACCTCTTCAGCACCGGATGATGGATCGCCAACCCCCGCTTGGGTTGGATGAAGATGTTGGAGCCAGGACGGATCGGTGAACCTGGTATGGTGAAGGACAAGGTAGGAAGATCTTCAGGGGCTTAGTGTTAGGTTTATTTAAGGGGGGTTTGGGTTAGATTAGGGGTATGTGGGTGGTGGGTTGTAATGTTGGGGGGGGGTATGGTATGTTTTTTTTTACAGGCAAAAGAGCTGAAATCCTTGGGGCATGCCCCGCAAAGGGCCCAAGTTCAGGGCTGGTAAGGTAAAAGAGCTTGTAACTTTTTACATTAGAATAGGGTAGGGAATTTTTTATTTTGGGGGGCTTTGTTATTTTATTAGGGGGCTTAGAGTAGGTGTAATTAGTTTAAAATTGTTGTAATATTTTTCTTATGTTTGTAAATATTTTATTATTTTTTGTAACTTAGTTCTTTTTTATTTTTTTGTACTTTAGCTAGTTTATTTAATTGTATTTATTTGTAGCAATTGTGTTTAATTAATTTATTGATAGTGTAGTGTTAGGTTAATGTAGGTAATTGTAGGTAGTTTATTTAATTTATTTTATTGATAGGGTAGTGTTAGGTTTAATTATATCTTAGGTTAGGATTTATTTTACAGGTTAAATTTGTTATTATTTTAACTAGGTAACTATTAAATAGTTCTTAACTATTTAATAGCTATTGTACCTGGTTAAAATAATTACAAAGTTGCCTGTAAAATAAATATTAATCCTAAAATAGCTATAATATAATTATAATTTATATTGTAGCTATATTAGGATTTATTTTACAGGTAAGTTATTTAGCTTTAAAATAGGAATAAGTTATTTAATAAGAGTTAATTTATTTCGTTAGATGTAAATTATATTTAAATTAGGGGGGTGTTAGTATTAGGGTTAGACTTAGCTTTAGGGGTTAATACATTTATTATAGTAGCGGTGAGGTCCGCTCGGCAGATTAGGGGTTAATAATTGAAGGTAGGTGTCGGCGATGTTAGGGAGGGCAGATTAGGGGTTAATACTATTTATGATAGGGTTAGTGAGGCGGATTAGGGGTTAATAACTCTTATTATAGTAGCGCTCAGGTCCGCTCGGCAGATTAGGGGTTAATAAGTGTAGGCAGGTGTCGGCGACGTTGAGGGGGCAGATTAGGGGTTAATAAATATAATATAGGGGTCGGCGATGTTAGGGGCAGCAGATTAGGGGTACATAGGGATAACGTAGGTTGCGGCGGTTTACGGAGCGGCAGGATTAGGGGTTAAAAAAAAATATGCAGGGGTCAGCGATAGCGGGGGTGGGGGCGGCAGATTAGGGGTTAATAAGTGTAAGGTTAGGGGTGTTTAGACTCGGGGTACATGTTAGGGTGCTAGGTGCAGACGTAGGAAGTGTTTCCCCATAGGAAACAATGGGGCTGCGTTAGGAGCTGAACGCTGCTTTTTTGCAGGTGTTAGGTTTTTTTTCAGCTCAAACAGCCCCATTGTTTCCTATGGGAGAATCGTGCACGAGCACGTTTTTGAGGCCGGCCGCGTCCGTAAGCAACTTGGTATCGAGAGTTGCATTTGCGGTAAAAATGCTCTACGCTCCTTTTTTGGAGCCTAACGCAGCATTTGATTAAACTCTCGATACCAGAGTTAAATTTATGGTGCGGCCAGAAAAAAGCCCGCGGAGCGTTAACAGCCCTTTTACCGCCGAACTCCAAATCTAGGCCTATGTTTGTTTGAACTACTCTTGAATTCTTTCAGCTAGTTCTGTTAAATCCTGTTCCACTATGGCATGAAAAACCTCTATGAGGTCTGTGCGAGAATTAACTGGATAAAAAGTGCTTTTTTTTAAAATTCTTAACTACCTGTTGTTTGGTTTTATTGGTCTCATTCTCATTATCCATATTAAGATCACATAATGAAGCAATATCACACAACTCTGAGAAATTACATTTTTCATTCAAAGACATAGCTACAGGAGGATCCGGTGGACTCTCATCATTACCCAATGTTGGGTCCTTGCTGAAGTGTTTCTTTAATGTTATCTTACGGACAAATTTGTTCAAATCCATAATGGTGTCAAAAAGATTAAAGTCTTGTGTTGGTGAAAAGCCCAGACCCTTTAGATAACACCACTTTCTCAAACTCATTAATGAGTGGTCCGAAAGGTTAATGATCTTTAATTCTTGTAATTTTTGTTCTTCTTGAATTTCTGGCGGCTTGGATACCTTGGTGCCTGCGAGGGGATAGGCACTATGCTCATATCTTCTGTTGGTAGTGATGTCACCTCCCCGTTTTTTGACCGTGCTCCCCATCTCTTCTTCTGATCTTGATTTTACTTTAATAGGTTGTAGATGTCAACTTAGGTGTACTAGGAGCCACACTATTTGTGTTCTCACTATGTGAGTCCATGGTATCAAGACTTGTAAAAGTAACCTTTTTGTCTTTCCCTTATCCTTTTTGCCATTCTTCTTTTTACCATTATTGCTGGATTTGTTATTAGAATTTCTGTTTGTGGTATTCCAATTGTAAACAACTTCTAGATCATAATCTTTACAATCTCTGCCATACTTCTTATATTTATTGGTGGATAATTCTTCTGCAGTTTTGTCCACAGTTTCCTTCAGTTGTTTTTCAAATGGTATATATTTCGAATCTTCCTTGAATTCATCTAGCTGTAATTGCAGCTGATCAAATTCTCCCAGTATTGTATCCCTTTGTTCTCTTTTAAAAGTAACTAATTTTTCCATCAGGATAATAGAGCAATCTGAGAGAGCTTGGTTCCATTCCATCATAAATAGAGGAAAACTCTTTGTGAAATGCCGGAAATTTTTTTTAGCCTCAGTCCTCTGGGAATTTTCTTCTCTTTAATATACAGACTTAAAATTCAATGTCCCACCACAATTTTAAACTCTTTAATGTGCAATTTTTCTTTTTTTGAAAACAAAGATCTCAAGTCTACTTTAAAATCAACATCTGGTACTGTGCCTTTAAATAAGTTGTCAAACAGCCTTTTTCTGTTACTTTCATCCTGGGCAGCCATATCTTATTGGAAAATGTATCGATATCCAAAATAAGAATATACAGATACTCGTCGACTTACGACCTATGCGACTTACGGCCATCCGTACTTACGACTATCGGTCGCACTGAAGAGGCGATACGTGCGCAAAGGCGGTACCGGTCGCCAAAGGCCTCAGAGGGTACTTACGACCATCGGTCGCAAAGGCGGGGGTGGTACTTACGTCCATCGGTCGCGCTGAGGGTGATGCTTATTTGCGTATGTGCGTAAAGGGGCAAGGAAGTGCTTGTGTGCGCAAAGGCGGTACTTACGTCCCATCGGTCGCACTGAGGGTGATGCTTATTTGCGTATGTGCGTAAAGGGGCAAGGCAGTGCTTGTTGTGCGCAAAGGCGGGGGTACTTACGACCATCGGTCGCAATGGCGGTACTTACGACCATCAGCAAGACTGCTTGTGTGCGCAAAGGCGGTGCTTGTGTGTGATGAGAAGTGACTGTAAGCAGCAGCCTTTGTATGGGTGTCTGACCATGTCGCAGTCCAAAAGGCTGGTACCGTGTAGTGGCAAAGAGGCTACAAAGAAGAGGAAAAGCTCTTGATTTGGAGGTTAAAAATGAAAGTAATAAAGCAGTATGACGAAGGTAAAAAAGTGAATGCGATTGCCCGTGATATGAAACTGTCGCATTCCACAGTTTCCACAATCATTAGGACAAGGAACGCATACGTGAAGCTGTAAAAGGTTCCGCACCAATGAATCAACAATAATAACAAAACAACGTCAAGGGCCCATTCATGAAATGGAGAAATTATTAATGTTGTGGATAGAAGATCAAATACAAAACGTACACCCATAAGCCTTCTAACAATTCAGATGAAGGCTAAAAGTTTGTTTGAGACTTTAAAGGAGAAAGCTGGTGAGGATTACAAAGAGAATTTCCAGGCAAGCACTGGATGGTTTAAACGTTTTAGAAGAAGATTCAGTCTGCATAATGTGCGGGTTTCAGGAGAAGCAGCAAGTGCAGATTCAGAAGCCGCTGCAAAGTTCATTGACACTTTGGATGAATTAATCCAAGAGGGAGGGTATTTACCTGAACAAATAATTCAACGTTGATGAAACGGGTCTGTTCTGGAAACGGATGCCTGAGCGCACATACATTCACCAAGAATCCAAAACCATGCCAGGATTTAAAGCATTCAAAGATCGTGTAAGCTTGTTACTTGGAGGAAACGTTGTTGGTTTTAAGCTTAAGGCCATTTCTTATCTATCGCTCAGAAAACCCACGTGCATTTAAAAACATTAATAAGCACACGCTGCCTGTGTATTACCGGTCAAATGCTAAATCGTGGATGACTCAGGCATTGTTCACAGACTGGTTTGTTAACTGTTTCATTCCCCAAGTTCGTGAATATTGCTTAGGGAAAGTAATCCGTCAAAATTTTAATGATTTTAGACAACGCACCTGGACATCCACCACACCTGGGTGACCTTAATCCTGATGTAAAAGTGGTTATATGCACCTAACACAACACCACTCATTCAACCCTATGGACCAAGGGGCAATTGCCCACGTTTAAAGCATACTACCTCAGATCTACATTCGCCCAAGTCATAGCTGCTACAGATGCTGATGATGACATAACATTGCGTGATTTTTGGAAAAGTTATAACATTCTTCAGTGCCATAAAAAATATTGCAGCAGCGTGGGGAGGATGTAACAGAAAAGTGCATGAATGGAATTTGGAAGAAGTGCCTAAAACGATATGTGACCAGATTTGAGAGATTTGAAACAGAGGAGAGCTTGATGAAATTCGAGAAAACATTGTAAGACTTGCAAACAATCTTGAATTGGAATGTGAAGTGGAAGATGTAGAAGAGCTGTTAGATTATGACGTCAAAAGAACTTTCAAATGAAGATCTAATAGAACTGGAAGCAGAGAGAGTTGCAGAGGAAAATAGGAGAGAGGAAGAAGACAAAGAAGAAGAAGAAGCCAGAGAAGAAATTCACTGCAAAGGGGTTGGCTGAAGGCTTTACATTGCTAAATAAGCTGTCTCCTGTTTTGAAAACATGGACCAGAATGTTGAAAGATTTAGCAAGGTTGACCGTCAAATTCAGGAAGCTTGTGCGTGGCTATCGTGAAATCTATGAGGAGAAAAAGAAACAAAACGCGTCAAACAAAGCTCAGCATGTTTTTTGAAAGAACACTGCATCTGAACCCCTCCAGCCTCAACTCACCAAGATGATAATACTGTAACTCTGATGACATAACTGTAAAAGTACAGTAAAAGAAAAATTTAAGTTCAGTTACTTTTTCTAAAAAATTTAAAGTAAAATAAGTGTTAAAGTTCCTGCCAAACTACTGTACAGGTACAGTAAATGTTAAAATGTTATGTTATTATTTGCATAGTACTACAGGTAGAGTACAAAAAAAAATGTTATTTTACTACAGTACAGTATAGGTACAGTACAGTAAATGTCAGTACAGTAATAGTATTTGCACAGTAAATATTATGTTATTATTTGCACAGTACAGGTACAGTACAGTAAAGGTTATTTTATTATTCATACTGTGATGATACTGTATTAGTAAAGGAATTTAATTTAAAACAACTCTGGTGTTATTGTTATTATTAATCATGAAATGTCAGCCCAACACATCATACAATAGACCATATTATTTACATGCCATATATTTTGTCCGACTTACGTCCAAATCGTCTTACGACCGGAAGGTCAGAACGTAACGCGGTCGTAAGTCGACGAGTATCTGTACAGGTACAATTGTTTCAATAAAAGCCTGAAGTCAGTTGAATCACAGTTAAATTGTACAATCGTTTTTAATGTGCATACTAAATAATACAATCTTATATGAAAGCATAGTCTTAGTGTGTAAAAATGTATATACTTTTTTGCTTATGATCGATATTTTCAAGTTTATTTGTTATGCATAATGTTTATTATTATCTTTCACGTCTGATCTGGTGTTTATTTCACAATACCACTTTTTGTTGTTATAATTAATTATGCAGCAGATGTGTAGGGCTCATATCCTGTTTTTAAGGAGTCCTTACACACCTGTCAGGTAGCTCTGATGAAGTGCCCAATAGGGCAGGAAACGCGTCAGCGGTAGTCAGGTCTGTGTGCTGTGCCTTTGTCTTTTTACTCACGGAGTTTTAATAAAGGTGAAGTTTTAACACGTATTTCATCAGCCTTACTGTTTTTTCGATTATTGGGCTCTATTTTGTTTCACTTAGAGGTGTTGAAAATTATTTGCCTACTTTCTGTAATATTACCCAGATATGCATAATACACACCCTACTAAATAGTTTTCCTATATAAATACCAGACAGACTTGTCTGATTAAATCTGGAGGCACATTAACCATAACCAACTTCCCCCTCCAACAACACACACACAGAAGAGTTAAAATAGTCACATTGGTGGGTGAAAAATGCTTTTATTATGTTGTCCTATAAATAGATATCTTCTAGCAGTTATCTATGAACTTTTCTCCGTACAAAAAACTGTTACGAGAACAAACAAAAAATCTTTATTATATGATATTACGTCGTTTCACGAGTAGCGTTGCTAATCAGTCAGTAGCTTGACATGCATGCCTGGTACACTATTTTTTAGATTTAAGTCCGTGAAGATAATAAAAAATAAATATAGAAATAAATGGCTAGCTATGGATAATCTTCTAAGTGTGTTGGAATCTAAATTCTAAACCTATCAGCTGTAGTCTTTGAGTTATGCTATAGAATTAGTTTTGCAAATGTATGCTAATTAGAACAGCTCATCTGTTTTTCCATCCCTATCCAAAAGTAGTATGCAATGCACTTATATTTTCATATTTTAAATATACCTACTTTTAGTTATTTATAGAGGTAAAATGTTAATTTCAAAAGCTTTATAAATCATACAGGCTTTGGTAGATTGGCTAAAAATAAAGTGTTAGACACTATACCCATTATTACACTACTTACTCCACCAAGTAGTTAAATAAGTATTTTCATTGTAATGCAATAGCATATATATATGCTGACGAAGGGGACCTGATCCCCGAAAACGTTCCACAAATAAAGTAATATTAACTTTGCTGTTAAAAGTCCTGAGGTGCATCCTCATTTGGTTCATATATATATATATATACACACACACATATATACAGGTAGCCCTCAGTTTACGCCGGGGTTAGGTTCCAGAAGGATATGGTTGTAAATCGAAACCGTTGTAAATTGAAACAAGTTTATAATGTAAGTCAATGGGAAGTGAGGGAGATAGTTTCCAGGCCCCTCTCAAAATTGTCATAAGTAACACCTAATACATTATATTTAAAGCTTTGAAATGAAGACTTTAAATGCTAAACAGCATTATAAACCTAATAAAATAATCACACAAAAGAATATATAATTAAACTAAGTAAAATTAACAAAAACATTTGCTAAACAGCATTATAAACCTAATAAAATAATCACACAACAGAGACTTCACTTGCATTTTTCTGCAAATAGTTCTTTCTATGCATTCCAATCTGGACTGATTTATAGACAGGAAGATCTGTTCCTTTGAAATCTGCTTGATAGCTCAGGTCTGGTTAAACTGATTAATTTCAGCTTGCTTGGGCTTTGCTGCAACACAGCGGACAGCTCCACCTACTGGCTATTTTTAATAAATGCACTGCTTCTCAATGCTTTTCAATAGTAGTCACATGACTGGAAAAAAAGGTTGTTATTCTGAACGGTGTAAATTGAACTGTTGTAAAACGAGGGCCACCTGTGTATATTTATATATATATATTATACTATATATATATATATATATATATTATAATACACACACATATACACATACATATACACACACACCATATACACATACCAGAATGTACTAAGAGATGCAAAAAGATTTTGCAGCACAAAGAAAAGACTGCTGGTTACTGGACTAGTTTAATACTAGAAACCCACTGATAGAATGTTCTCAAATGAGTGATATAAGATTTAGACTCTATAAAATAACACAGACAAATTCATTTACACTAAATAAACTTTATTGGGAGAAAAAATATAATAGTCCAGCAGGACTAGTACTCATGCACACACACATATACCGTTGAAACTAGCTGGAACTCAGAAAATGAAATTATCTAGAATGCACCCATTTATTGCTAATTGGTTACTCACAAGAGATATTTATGATATATGTGTTTATACAAATGATTGACCCTTAGGGGTAAGCAAATTTGTTATCAGCAGCTATAGCGTAGTGTGTCTGATACGTTGTTAGTTTTTACTAAAAAGCACCACACTATTGTATATGATGCACAATGAAATATATAAATTTGTGTGCTAAAATGTCAGTTTGTTAAATAATCTCAAACACACACCGTATATATATATTAGTAATTCAGTCCACATATAAAACTAATAGTTACAATGTTTGTTGGGTTTGTAGCTGCAAATGTTGCAAGCTGTGCTGATTTTATGTCAGGAGACCTAAGTTTGAGCAAAACCGTTGGGTAGCTATAAGGTATGGTATATGCCTTTAAGGTCAAAGAAAGTTTACAACTGTGTATTATAAAGATAGCGCTATTAGTATCACCAATATTTTATCTATGTGTATCTTTTTGTTGCTAAGATTGTTATTATTGTAGTAGGCTCTGGCTCAATAATATGAATCAGCGATATTATGTTTATATATTGGCGAAAGCCACGAATAATATATTCCATACAACACACACAGATGTCTGTTTATAGAAATCAATACTCTTTTTGCGGCAAAAAAATGACCGCATAGTGCAGTTTAAGATCTCTCTATACCGCTTATACCTTTAAAATGTTCATTTTTCCCATAAAGAAAAGGATAAGAGTAAGAACTTAAGTGCAGCTTCTGCTATATACTAAACCCCACAAGTTTACCAATAAAGAAAAGATGTCAGACTGAGCTAAAAAGGTCTCTTCTATAGCGGAGACCTAATTAACGTTTAACTGCCACTGTTAGTAAGAAACATAACTAGGGTGCTATTCAAATATCAAACTGAGTCAGCTTTTCTAAAATAGAGGTTCCATAACCTCGTGGTAGTGCCCCTGACACGCGTTTTCACATAACGCTTCCCCCTCTGAGTTATTTTATAGAGTCTAAATTCTATATCACTCATTTGAGACATTCTAGTCAGTGGGGTCTCTAGTATTAAACCTAGTCCAGTAACCAGCAGTCTTCTTTGTGCTGCAAATCCTTTTGCATCTCTTAGTACATCTGATGTATATTACTGTTTAAGGTTCTGGAATTTAAGGGTTACAATAATAATAAATAATTCTTGATCTATCCCCTTAATTCTAGATTAACACAAACCCACTTAATCTTCCCTCACCTTTTCCCTTTATAACATATATACATACATATGCACACACAACATATATATATATATATATATATTACTATACTATATATATATATAATATATATATATACATATACCATATATATATATATATATATATATTATACATACATATAGATATATATATATATATATACATACATACATATATATATATATATACATACATAAATACATACATATATATATATATATCTATATATATCTATACATATAGGTATACTACAACACACACATACATACACACATACATACACATACACACCACACACACATACAGGCTGGCTATTAGCTAGCCTGAAATTTGTAAGAGGAGTCTTACTCCTAATTAAATCCTTGCTCTGATCTCTCTCACCTTGTCTGTGTTTCTTTTACGTTTTCTGTTTTACGTGGTTTCGTTTTCGTTTGGTGCTTCGTTACTTGGTTGTGTGAGCTCCACTTTAGTATATCATGTAAGTACTATAGCTGAATGTCATTTAAACGTTCAAGCCTCCAGCCACAAAATCTCATTATAGTTTTCTATAGTCTCTGTATTAACTGACCCTCGAGTACAAATTATATATTAAGTGGTCAGCATGCATGTATATTGTTTTATGGCTGAAACCGTCTGAGCTTTCAACTGTTTGTACTTTCTCAGGTGTTTATAGGCTTTTAGAAAGTGTTTCTTAGTCTTTTAACCTGCAATTATTATAGGTGAATCCAGTGTTGGGCTGATTGCCAGCTGTGCCTAGATGGCTTATCCAACTACTGTATGGCCCTTGGAGCTCTGTGGAAGTGGAGGGCCCACTAGTGGGCTTGTAAAAAATTACGGGATAGCTGAGTTGAAGCTCTGGAGGGTACTAGGTCATTTACATTGTTGCAAGTGTGGGGCGGGTGTTTCTGCTTACCTTTATAGGTCCTAGCTGCAGTGGATCCGGCCCCTCTTTGTTCCTGCGTTCCAGACTTAAGGGAGCTTTCCTGTGTGATTGTGATCCAGTGCTCTAGGAGAAAGTCTGAGCCACCTAAGCAGTATTGTGAGGTCGTGCAGGAGACGCCAGGCATGTGGGGATCAGCAAGAGGAAGCGGAGCATCAGAACATGAAGATGTGGTAGCTCCTACCCCCCCATCTAGGCCCCTGGTTGCCCCCTGCTTACAACTAGACGTAATGTTAGGAGGGGACTGGGCCTCCAGGACCTGCTAGCTGGCCCTGGACCCCAGTCACCTCTGATGGATTTTAGCTCTCATTATGCCCCAGGTGATCTAGGGATCCCCCAGGCCCCCCCTCCGGTACTGGCTGGCCATGTGGCTGGGAGCATGCTGTCCTGGACCCATTACCGGGCACAGCATGCCTCTAGTATCCTTATTTCCCCCCATCCTTTCACATTTTATTGAAGCCCCCTTGTGACCCCCCCTGATACTACCAGGGCCGCCATCTGCTGCAGCTGCTGCCATGGAAACTTCATGGCAGCAGCTGCAGGCCTTACCCCGGCGGCCATCCAATCTGTGCTTGTATTGGCCCAGCATTCATGGGGACCTTGTCCCCCGGCCGTGCATGGCCGGCGCAGGTGGGTTTGGGGCAGTTGGGGGTGGACAGCATGGCCTCAGTGTCCTCCGGTCTTCCTAGGCATCTATCGGCAGTAAGCCCTGCCCCTTTCGAATTTACAAGCACGTGCTTCCTCCCCGGATGAGTCATCCAGTGGGGAGGAGCATGGCAGAGGCACGCAGAGAAGCCATGCAAGAAGCAGGAGCCGGACCCTACAGAGAGTCATCCCTAGTAAGTCGGGGAGGCTCTGCGCAGGTGACTGCGCTCTGATGGGAGGGCAGGAAGGCTACGGTAAGACTCCGGGAGGGAGGAGGACAACACGTAAGAATGTGATGCATGTGGGCAATGCTGGTATGGGGAAGCCGCATGGGAATAAATGCGCAGGAACAAGAGGGCATGAATGTTAGGGAAGCATCAGGCGGGGGCATGCATTTTTTCAACACAGGATGGTGGATTCAGTAAATGGTGGGGCACAGGGGCTCTGCTGTTGGTGCACCTGGGGATGTAGTTATGCCGGCCCAAGGCCAAATGCCAGGGTATGAATGAGGATGTGATCTGCAGGGCAGTGGCGATTGCTCTGGGTATGTGTGGCGCAGGGGAGAATGGGAGGATGGCAGGGGCCCCCTCAGGGGTGCTTTCTACTGTGCAGAGCACTCCCCAATCTTTTATTTTCGGAGGGTGCCACGGTTGGTCCAGCTGCCAGCACAATGGCCTCATCATCCAGGCACGATTCATCAGCACCCTGCGGCCGCACAGCCTGCCGTGGCGGCTTCCACACCGCAACCATCGCCAGCAGGAGCTGCTCCGCTATTGGCCCCCAGTGCTGAGTACCTACTGCACACTGCACCACACAGAGCAGGGCGTATCTACTAGCGAGTCAGGCTCAGAGAGTTAGGATGATTTGGGCTTAGTGGGTAAATGCCAGGAGGACGATGTTTAAATGATTAAAAACGCTGGTTGCGGGCTCAGGTTAAGGGCAGGGTTCCTCCACTGTGGGCACAGAGGTGGTTCCGTTTGTGCAGGACTCTAGCGTAGCTAGCACGGCGGTGTGGGGACTGTGGCAAGTTGTCAAGAAAGTAGCCTCTCATGCGACACCTATCCATGTTTAGTGCACTCCTTGTATAGGCACCTTAAAGCTAAAGTGGTGAAGAAAATCAAGATGGCCGCTATGTCAACATCTTTGAGCTCTCACCAGAGGCGTGTAGGGCCAGGGAAAGGGCCAGCGGATGGCACCGGCCTAAGAAAGTGCAAAGACCTGAAACATACGAAGAGTGGCAGTGCTGCTTTCGGGTACTGGTGGCTTGTTATGTGGACCAAGGGGCAGTCGCAAGGTCATAATCTTTTCAAGTATGAGGATACCATATATGATATCCAACCGAGGTTCAAGGAAGGGCGCATGGCAGGAGTATGACCTGGCTTTCAGTAGGAAAATGGTGGGAAACCCTCTCCGTGCATTTTGGAACTCAGGATCTCACACCTGTGATCCAAATTGGGGCTAGAGGGTACGGCAATCGGCTCACCTGCAGTACGCCAGGGATAAGCGGTCCCTCCCCGCGTCCGAAAAAGCGGGGTAGGAAATGCTTTAAATTCCAGGATAAGCACTGCGATTGGGGGGGAGAACTGTTCCTTTCCTCACATCTGCAAATTCTGTAGTGGGCCACACCCCGGGGTGGAATGTAGTAGGAGGAGGGAGCCCCAAAGCCCCTTAATTCAGCAGCAATGGGGTCATGGCTGGTAAATTACCCCAATTCAGAGACGGCTCAGCTGCTCTGGGCGGGTTGGGGGTGGGGTTTAGAATTCCCGTGGGATGGCGCGTGGTGGGTTTCCACGGTTCACCGTAACCTTAGATCGGCCTATGAATTCCCTGAGGTAGTACGGGAAAAATTGGGCAAGGAAGTCGCGTTGGGCAGGGTAGCTGGCCCCTTTTGGGAGCAGCCTCTGGCCCCGTCTAGTGGTGTCCCCGTTGGGGGTAGTCCCGAAGAAGGACATAGGCACAGTTTAGACTTATTCACCACCTGTCCTTCTCCGAAAGGGGCCATCAGTGAATGATGCCATTGACCCACAAATGAGCAAGGTATATTACCAGTCCTTTGACGATGCGTTGGTGATCGTCAGGGGCAAGGGAAAGGGGGTGCTGATGGCGAAGCTGGACATAGAGTCCTGCGTTTTGGCTGTTGCCCCTGCACCCCGTCTGCATTCAGGCTCATGGGCATGAAGATGGACGGGGCATTCCTATGTGGACAAATGTCTTCCCATGGGTGCTCGCTATTGTGCGCGCTTTTTGAAAGTTTCAGCTCATTTTTACACTGGGGTAGTACAAAAGGCATCCGGGGATGGGCCGTGGCCCACTACCTGGATGACTTTCTGCTTGTGGGGGAGGCCGATTCTGATGAGTATGCTCGCACATTGGCGATTATGCAAGATAATGATGGGGAGATTTGGGGTGCCTTTGGCGAATGAAAAGACGCAAGGCCCCTGTACCCCGTCTTACTTTCCTAGGGATTGAACTAGATACACGGGCGGCAGTTTGCAGGCTTCCTCGGGACAAGGTTCGACCGCCTGCCTGCAGGTGGTTTTGTTTAGCGCTGACTATTTCCATTAAGTAATTACAGTCCCTGCTGGGGTTGCCTGAATTTCGCGAGTCAGGCGATACCGATAGGAGAGAATCTTCAATAGGCAGATGGAAAGTCAGCTGCAGGGTCCTAGAGGGCATAGAGCTAGGATCAGGGTATCTACCGAGATGGAGGACGTAAACGTTTGGGAAGAATTTCTGAGGAAATTCAATGGTGTCTTCCTATGGAGGAAAGACCCTATTTCAAACCAAACGCTGCACCTCTTTACGGATGCGGCAGGGTTTTTTGGGTATGGTGCTTATTTAAATAGAGAATGGAGCGCGGCTCCTTGGCCCGGCAGACTGGGTTGGATCGGGTATGACTAAAACCTGACTCTATTGGAACTTTTTCCAATCTAGTGGCAATCAAGCTGTGGGGGACACAAAATTGGCTAATCGGTCTAATTTTTTGGTCTGACAACATGAGCGTGGTATATGCCATAAACCGTTTGTCGGCATCGTCCCCAAGGGTGGTCACTTATTTGAGGCACCTAGTATTTGCACTGCTTACAGCTAAGCATTAGCTTCACAGCTAGGCACGTGCCTGGGGTAAAAAACGTAGTGGCTGACGCATTGTCTAGGGTTAGAAAGGTTGCACCAAGGGCAGAACAAACAGGCTTAATTCCCCCCCCTTTTTTTGGCAGATGGTGGGGGCTGGAAAAGTGTCATCCCCCTAGTGAGGGCTTCTTTGGCACCTAAGATATGGGGAACCTATGAAAACCACTGTAGGGCTTGGGTCAGCCTTTGCCAGCCAGCAGGGGGTTCCAGGTCAGTCGGCTACCCAGGTACATGTGCTTGATTGATTAGCATGCTTGCGTAGACAGGGGGTGTCTAGATTAGCAGCTCAGGGTAGGTTTCTTGGTGAGGCAGGTCTTAAAAGGGTGGGGGCGGCTGTCCACCAAAGGGAGCCCATCACACCATCGAGATTGCGTGAGCTGGTGGGGACACTGCAATCAGTCAGTGTGCTCATCGGGGTACAAGGCTTTGCTATTTCTGGCGGCTTTCTCATTTGCTCTGGCGGGCGCATTAGAGTGGGGGAATTGGTGGCGTCATCCAGGGTAGGTTTGGATGGGAGTTATCAAATGGAGCATGTGCGGCCCGCTAGAGTGGGTTGTTACTGCTAGTCCCTAGGTCTAAAACGATGAAGAGGGTAGGGAGAGCCTGGGCTCCCGCTGCACAGGCACAAATTCAACAGAATGGTTGCCCGGCAAAGAGTTTTGAGGAAATATTGTCAAGTGAGACCTCAGGGTTCTCTGCAATTATTCATACACTCAAGGATGGCTCATCTCTTTCGAGGGTTTTTCAATATAAGAAGGTGCTAGCTAGGGCGACGTTGGCAGCCGGTCTTGACCCTGCAAGAATTGCGTCCCATTCGTTTAGGATTGGGGCAGCCACGAGCGCAGCTAGCTTGGATCCTCTGAGACTGATATCAGGTTTCCGTTTCGTTTGGTGCTTCGTTACTTGGTTGTGTGAGCTCCACTTTAGTATATCATGTTAAGTACTATAGCTGATTGTCATTTAAACGTTCAAGCCTCCAGCCACAAAATCTCATTATAGTTTTCTATAGTCTCTGTATTAACTGACCTCCGAGTACAAATTATATATTTAAGTGGTCACATGACATGTATATTGTTTTATGGCTGAAACCGTCTGAGCTTTCAACTGTTTGTACTTTCTCAGGTGTTTATAGGCTTTTAGAAAGTTGTTCTTAGTCCTTTTAACCTGCAATTATTATAGGTGAATCCAGTGTTTGGGCTGATTGCCAGCTGTGCCTAGAATGGCTTATCCAACCTACTGTATGGCGCCTTGGAGCTCTGTGGAAGTGAGGGCCCTCTAGTGGGCTGTGTAACAAAATTAAGGGATAGCTGAGTTGAAGTCTGGAGGGTACTAGGTCAGTTACATTGTTGCAAGTGTGGGGGCGGGTGTTTCTGCTTACCTTTATAGGTCCTAGCTGCAGTGGATCCGGCCCTCTTTGTTCCTGGTTCCAGACTTCAAGGGAGCTTTCCTGTGTGATTGTGATCCAGTGCTCTAGGAGAAAGTCTGAGCCACCTAAGCAGTATTGTGAGGTCGTGCAGGAGACGCCAGGCATGTGGGGATCTGCAAGAGGAAGCGGAGCATCAGAACATGAAGATGTGGTAGCTCCTACCCCCCCATCTAGGCCCCGGGTTGCCCCCTGCTTACAACTAGGACGTAATGTTAGGAGGGGACTGGGCCTCCAGGACCTGCTAGCTGGCCCTGGACCCCAGTCACCTCTGATGGATTTTAGCTCTCATTATGCCCCAGGTGATCTAGGGATCCCCCAGGCCCCCCCTCCGGTACTGGCTGGCCATGTGGCTGGGGAGCATGCTGTCCTGGAGCCCATTACCGGGTCACAGCATGCCTCTAGTATCCTTATTTCCCCCCATCCTTCACATTTTATTGAAGCCCCTTGTGACCCCCCTGATACTACAGGGCCGCCATCTGCTGCAGCTGCTGCCATGGAAACTTCATGGCAGCAGCTGCAGGCCTTACCCCGGCGGCCATCCAATCTGTGCTTGTATTGGCCCAGGCATTCATGGGGACCTTGTCCCCGGCGTGCATGGCCGGCGCAGGTGGGTTTGGGGCAGTTGGGGTGGACAGCATGGCCTCAGTGTCCTCCGGTCTTCCTAGGCATCTATCGGCAGTAAGCCCTGCCCCTTTCGATTTACAAGCACGTGCTTCCTCCCCGGATGAGTCATCCAGTGGGGAGGAGCATGGCAGAGGCACGCAGAGAAGCCATGCAAGAAGCAGGAGCCGGACCCTACAGAGAGTCATCCCTAGTAAGTCGGGGAGGCTCTGCGCAGGTGACTGCGCTCCTGATGGGAGGGCAGGAAGGCTACGGGTAAGACTCCGGGAGGGAGGAGGACAACACGTAAGAATGTGATGCATGTGGGCAATGCTGGTATGGGGAGCCGCATGGGAATAAATGCGCAGGAACAAGAGGGCATGAATGTTAGGGAAGCATCTGCGGGGGCATGCATTTTTTCAAACAGGATGGTGGATTCAGTAAATGGTGGGGCACAGGGGTCTGCTGTTGGTGCACCTGGGGATGTAGTTATGCCGGCCCAAGGCCAATGCCAGGGTATGAATGAGGATGTGATCTGCAGGGCAGTGGCGATTGCTCTGGGTATGTGTGGCGCAGGGGAGAATGGGAGGATGGCAGGGGCCCCCTCAGGGGTGCTTTCTACTGTGCAGAGCACTCCCCAATCGTTTATTTTCGGAGGGTGCCACGGTTGGTCCAGCTGCCAGCACAATGGCCTCATCATCCAGGCAAGATTCATCAGCACCTGCGGCCGCACAGCCTGCCGTGGCGGCTTCCACACCGCAACCATCGCCAGCAGGAGCTGCTCCGCTATTGGCCCCCAGTGCTGAGTACCTACTGCACACTGCACCACACAGAGCAGGGCGTATCTACTAGCGAGTCAGGCTCAGAGAGTTAGGATGATTTGGGCTTAGTGGGTAAATGCCAGAAGGAGATGTTTAAAATGATTAAAAAGCTGGTTGCGGCTCAGGTTAAGGGCAGGGTTCCTTCCACTGTGGGCACAGAGGTGGTTCCGTTTGTGCAGGACTCTAGCGTAGCTAGCACGGGTGTGGGGACTGTGGCAGTGTCAAGGAAAGTAGCCTCTCATGGCGACACCTATCCATGTTTAGTGCACTCCTTGTATGGGCACCTTAAAGCTAAAGTGGTGAAGAAAATTCAAGATGGACGCTATGTCAACATCTTTGAGCTCTCACCAGAGGCGTGTAGGGCCAGGGAAAGGGCAGCGGATGGCACCGGCCTAAGAAAGTGCAAAGACCTGAAACATACGAAGAGTGGAAGTGCTGCTTTCGGGTACTGGTGGCTTGTTATGTGGACAAGGGGCAGTCGCAAGGTCATAATCTTTTCAAGTATGAGGATACCATATATGATATCCAACCGAGGTTCAAGGAAGGCGCATGGCAGGAGTATGACATGGCTTTCAGTAGGAAAATGGTGGGAAACCCTCTCCTGCATTTTGGAACTCAGGATCTCCACCTGTGATCCAAATTGGGGCTAGAGGGTACGGCAATCGGCTCACCTGCAGTACGCCAGGGAATAAGCGGTCCCTCCCCGCGTCCGAAAAAGCGGGGTAGGAAATGCTTTAAATTCCAGGATAAGCAATGCGATTGGGGGGGAGAACTGTTCCTTTCCTCACATCTGCAAATTCTGTAGTGGGCCACACCCCGGGGTGGAATGTAGTAGGAGGAGGGAGCCCCAAAGCCCCTTAATTCAGCAGCAATGGGGTCATGGCTGGTAAATTACCCCAATTCAGAGACGGCTCAGCTGCTCTGGGCGGGTTGGGGGTGGGGTTTAGAATTCCCGTGGGATGGCGCGTGGTGGGTTCCACGGTTCACCGTAACCTTAGATCGGCCTATGAATTCCCTGAGGTAGTACGGGAAAAATTGGGCAAGGAAGTCGCGTTGGGCAGGGTAGCTGGCCCCTTTTGGGAGCAGCCTCTGCCCGATCTAGTGGTGTCCCCGTTGGGGGTAGTCCCGAAGAAGGACATAGGCAAGTTTAGACTTATTCACCACCTGTCCTTTCCGAAAGGGGCATCAGTGAATGATGCCATTGACCCAGAAATGAGCAAGGTATATTACCAGTCCTTTGACGATGCGTTGGTGATCGTCAGGGGCAAGGGAAAGGGGGTGCTGATGGCGAAGCTGGACATAGAGTCTGCGTTTTGGCTGTTGCCCCTGCACCCGTCTGCATTCAGGCTCATGGGCATGAAGATGGACGGGGCATTCTATGTGGACAAATGTCTTCCCATGGGGTGCTCGCTATTGTGCGCGCTTTTTGAAAGTTTCAGCTCATTTTTACACTGGGTAGTACAAAAGGCATCCGGGGATGGGGCCGTGGCCCACTACCTGGATGACTTTCTGCTTGTGGGGGAGGCCGATTCTGATGAGTATGCTCGCACAATGGCGATTATGCAAGATATGATGGGGAGATTTGGGGTGCCTTTGGCGAATGAAAAGACGCAAGGCCCCTGTACCCGTCTTACTTTCCTAGGGATTGAACTAGATACACGGGCGGCAGTTTGCAGGCTTCCTCGGGACAAGGTCGACCGCCTGCTGCAGGTGGTTTTGTTTAGCGCTGACTATTTCCATTAAGTAATTACAGTCCCTGCTGGGGTTGCTGAATTTCGCGAGTCAGGCGATACCGATAGAGAGAATCTTCAATAGGCAGATGGAAAGTCAGCTGCAGGGTCCTAGAGGGCATAGAGCTAGGATCAGGGTATCTACCGAGATGGAGGACGTCAACGTTTGGGAAGAATTTCTGAGGAAATTCAATGGTGTCTTCCTATGGAGGAAAGACCCTATTTCAAACCAAACGCTGCACCTCTTTACGGATGCGGCAGGGTTTTTTGGGTATGGTGCTTATTTAAATAGAGAATGGAGCGCGGCTCCTTGGCCGGCAGACTGGGTTGGATCGGGTATGACTAAAAACCTGACTCTATTGGAACTTTTTCCAATCATAGTGGCAATCAAGCTGTGGGGACACAAATTGGCTAATCGGTCTAATTTTTTGGTCTGACAACATGAGCGTGGTATATGCCATAAACCGTTTGTCGGCATCGTCCCCAAGGGTGGTCACTTATTTGAGGCACCTAGTATTGCACTGCTTACAGCTAAGCATTAGCTTCACAGCTAGGCACGTAGTGGCGGACGCATTGTCTAGGTTTAGAAAGGTTGCACCAAGGGCAGAACAAACAGGCTTAATTCCCCCCCCTTTTTTTGGCAGATGGTGGGGGCTGGAAAAGTGTCATCCCCCTAGTGAGGGCTTCTTTGGCACCTAAGATATGGGGAACCTATGAAAACCACTGTAGGGCTTGGGTCAGCTTTGCCAGCCAGCAGGGGTTCCAGGTCCAGTCGGCTACCCAGGTACATGTGCTTGATTGATTAGCATGCTTGCGTAGACAGGGGGTGTCTAGATTAGCAGCTCAGGGTAGGTTCTTGGTGAGGCAGGTCTTAAAAGGGTGGGGGCGGCTGTCCACCATAGGGAGCCCATCACACCATCGAGATTGCGTGAGCTGGTGGGGACACTGCAATCAGTCAGTGTGCTCATCGGGGTACAAGGCTTTGCTATTTCTGGCGGCTTTCTCTTTTGCTCTGGCCGGGGCATTAAGAGTGGGGGAATTGGTGGCGTCATCCAGGGTAGGTTTGGATGGAGTTATCAAATGGGAGCATGTGCGGCCCGCTGAGAGTGGGTTGTTACTGCTAGTCCCTAGGTCTAAAACGGATGAAGAGGGTAGGGGAGCCTGGCTCCCGCTGCACAGGCACAAATTCACAGAATGTTGCCCGGCAAAGAGTTTTGAGGAATATTGTCAAGTGAGACCTCAGGGTTCTCTGCAATTATTCATACACAAGGATGGCTCATCTCTTTCGATTTTTCAATATAAGAAGGTGCTAGCTAGGGCGACGTTGGCAGCCGGTCTTGACCCTGCAAGAATTGCGTCCCATTCGTTTAGGATTGGGGCAGCCACGAGCGCAGCTAGCAGTGGATCCTCTGAGACTGATATCAGGAGGCTTGGGTGGTGGAAATCAGGCAGATTTACGTTGTATATTCGGCCGTTGGGGGACACGCTTCCTTAGGGCTTTGCTCTACAAAGGGGGTCACAGGGCTAACGATGGTTTGGGCATAAGGGGTCTGTTTAAATTCTGTGCTTCAAAGAGTTAGCGTTTTGGCTCAGCTTACATATATCATGTTATTACAGGCACAAATTCTTCCCCGATGCACGTTTGGATAGTAGGGCACTCATTTGTGCATTGGGCATCCATCAGGGCTCTGCAACTGCCAGATGTGCAGCCAGTTCGGTGGCTGGGATGCAGGGGTTTAACATGGGACGAGTTGCCAGTCCTTCTTCAAGATGCTCATAGGAGGTGGGGGCAACCTCACATTATCATACTGCACCTAGGGGGGAATGACATGGGGTCTGTTCCAGTTTTGGATTTGATTAGGAGAATGGCTTCGGACCTAAGTTTGGTGTGCGCATGGCTCAAGAACGTAAAGATTGGGTGGTCCAATGTAGTTGCATGACTGCGTTGGAGGTACATTATTATTTAGAGGGCAGCGTACAATGTGAGGAAGAAGCTGAACAGGGAAATGGGGAGAACTGTTACGGGGTTACGCGGTTTTGCCATAAGGCATGATACACTAACGGCTGACAAGACTCTCTATCGCCCTGATGGCGTCCATCTTACAGATGTGGGATTAGACCTTTTCCTCTGGGATATTCGTAAAGCTCTTTTGTCCGTAGTTTAAAAAAAAAAAGATGCAATTTGGAATTTTATAAAAATGTTATTGTTATTCTGTGAGCTTGTCAGTTATGTGGCGCAAGAGACTGCTGACTCTTGTGGTGGTCGATCAGGGCCCAGAGAGCGGGCAGGGAGAGAGAAAAGTGATGCCCTAGGATGGGGGAGGCAACGCCCGCTAGGTGCCGACCTAGGGGTTACTCCCCCCTACGAATCATAGGCCAAATAGCTTTACCAATTTCCATCTCTCTCTCTCTGCCATTTGGGTGTGCGCAATCTATGCCACGCTGCAAACACCGTGTAGGACCCTGGCCATCTGTTAGTAGGGGTTAAACTAGCTAGTTCATTGCCGCCACCAGTTTTTTTAAGAACTTTATACAGTTCTTTGTTATTATTGAGTTGCCTAAGTTGACATATTTATATAGCCTAATTTGAGAGGTTTATTTTATATAATAAACGTGACCGGTCTTTAGCCCAAAACCTGTTGTGTGTTTATTGGTTTAACCATTCTTGGGTACATAAGACGTAATAGGAAGCTTATCTCTTATGGAAGTGGAGGGCCCTCTAGTGGGCCTGTAACAAAATTAAGGGATAACCGAGTTGAAGTCTGGAGGGTACTAGGTCAGTTACATTATTGCAAGTGTGGGGGCAGGTGTTTCTGCTTACCTTTATAGGTCCTAGCTGCAGTGGATCCGGCCCTCTTTGTTCCTGGTTCCAGACTTCAAGGGAGCTTTCCCAGTCTGCCCGTCCCTGGAAGAAGAGGTGGTGGCTCGAAGTGGTAATGGTTAGGGTTAACCCTGGCGTTGGTAGGTTTATGTGAACTAGCCCTCTAAGCCCAGGTTTTAATTATAGCCTTTCACCTGTTCAGGCGTGTTTTTACGACTCGTTTGAGGAGGTCGCCTTACTAGGCTGGTTGTTTATGCCCTAGTTGGCGGTGGGTCAGGGCCCAGAGAGTGGGCAGGGAGAGAGAAGAGTGAAGCCCTCAGATGGGGAGGCAATGCCCGCTAGGTGCCGACCTAGGGGTTACTCCCCCCCTACGAATCATAGGCCAAATAGCTATACCAATTCCCAGCTTTCTCTCTCTGCCAATTGGGCGTGCGCAATCCGTGCCGTGCTGCAAACACTGTGTAGTACCCTGGCTGTCTGTCTGTTAGTAGGGGTTAAACTAGCTAGCTCATTGCCGCCACCAGTTTAAGAATTTTATACAGTTCTTTGTTATTATTATTGAGTTGCCTAAGTTGGCATATTTATATAGCCTAATTTGAGAGGTTTATTTTATATAATAAACGTGACTAGTCTTTAGCCCAAAACCTGTTGTTGTGTGTTTATTGGTTTAATCATTCTAGGGGGCATAAGACAAAATAGAAAGTTTATCTCTTATGTTTCTCTGGTGCTTTTTATCCGGCCTACAATTTCCTAATTGTTTACTGTTTGGTCTGATACACGGTTGAAAATCAAAATTATGGCACATGTTATAAAATCAAGCAATCATATGCTGCACTATATGGCAGACAGTTTTTTTTTTAATTTGGAACTGCTTGGACACCCTTTAATTTCTGTACTTTTTTGCATTTGTATACATGGCTGTGTATATATTTGTACTACCATGTATTCTCCTTCACATTTCTTCTCAGACTACTATTTCAGGCCTGTGGTTATTAATATATATTCTGTCAAGATTAGAAGTAATGTGATTGAAGATTATCTAAGACTTACATCTTCTCCATCTGACTGACCCGTGCAGAGTGGGGTTTATGTAAACCTTGTGCATATGCAACTAGAGTTGCTGTAATTAAGAGGCAAAAAACAACAACTCTCGGACAGCCAGCGCAGGGGTTCTTCAGCTGTCAATTGATATGTCATGACATTGGTTATGCCGTTTTATTATGTAATTGCCATATTCGTGCATTTGGATTTAAGCACCTGCTGTGTTTGATATTTGCAAGGATGTAGTGTTGGAGGTTTATTTAACATTTATATATAATTACTGCTTGTTATTTGTATACGTACCATCACCTTCGCATATTTACTTTTAATTTGCCTTGTACGCCCCAGGTAGCTCTGCCTCCTTCACAGATTGGACTGTCACGTTTACGGTCTGTGCAAGCTGAGTGTTCATTTGAAATGATTTTAAGTGAATCTGCTCGCTTGCACTACATATTTTATTTATAAATATAGGTAACATTAACATTCATGCCTCTTACCCGTCATGTTTTTTCAGGTATCACAAGGCCCGAGCTTTACATTTCTAATTAGCCTGGTCCGTCCAGGTAACTCGGCCTCTCTTTCAATCAGGGGCTGATATGCTTCCAGTCCCCTTCATGTCAAATCTGTTGTTTTATGATTGTTATCACTATTTCTTGTTGCTTGTTTGCACTACATGCATCAGACAGATGTTTATAATGTATATATTTTGTTTGCTAAATATTCTTGTCTTTCTGTTTATAGGTCATGTCTCAAGCCTCAGATATCGATGAATTTTGCCTTCATCCCGCCATCTCCTTTCATGGATTCGGAGCTTGGGTGTACTCTCTCACTTAGGTCCTGGAATGATGTAGCTGAGAATAAGTCTTATGCTTGTAGCAATGTTTCAGTGGTAGTAAGGTCTAAGGACCATAGGCTTAGCTGCAAACTCTGTCCTAGATTTTGTTCTTGCTTTTAGTATTTTCAGGGTTGTTAGCTACTCAGTAAGTCCGTTAGAAAGAAGTAGTTGGATCTCTCCCTCTATAGGGTAGTGGAATTGGGTCAGAAGTACGGTGGCTCTGCTTTTCATGACTTTCAGCTGTCTTTTTCAGCCAGGGCCACTGCTGTTCTGGTTCAATTTCAGGTTGTGTTAGTTTGGAGTGAACTTAGATACTGAACTTTTTGGGGTAAGTGCAGATTTGTATTAATTTTATTATTCCTCATGTAGTTTAGCCAGTGTCACCTTAGTCTACCTGTTCTCTTTAAAAGGGTAAGTTCACATGATGAAGTTGCGTTAACACACTTTTCCTACACGCAAGCTTAGTTTCACACCCTTCCCCCTGGTATGCTTATGTTTGCTTTGTTTTTTTCTTCCATGGTACGTCTTATTTCTGGGCTCTTGGCTTCTACCCTTGGCCCTTGTCTCTGATTCTTGTATTAACCTGATACTGCTGCTTTTTCTGATTTACTTATGGGTCTAGTTTCTCCAATGTTGGCACGGCATATCCATGTTTATCCCAGCAGTTTATGAGTCCTCTCCTCATGTAGTCAGAGATGCTGCAATTTCCACAGGATTTGCTGCTATTTGTAGAACTCATTTGCTGTCAGGGCCTTCACCAGATGATTTTCTTTTTTTTTTTTATATATATTTTATTGGGGTTCAACATAAAGAACATGAAAATTTCAGATAACAGTCAACATACATAAATAATCAGCAATTACATGTTTCATACATTAAACAGGAGGAAAACAATTTAGTGACTTGCGATTAGGGCGCAAGAGGTTATATATCATGAAGTTGACATGTAACTGAAAACCTCACTTTAATATAATAATCTAGCATATGTAAGTGGTTAATGGTTTGGCTACTTATGAGCCAACTGATATAGGAGAGAAGCTCAGCATATAATAACCACAATGTGATCTTAACAAGTATATATAGTACTGTAGTGAGTATAGTAAATCTAGTTTGTAGGCATATTGCACATAGGGGAAGGAAAGAGGAGAGGGAGGTGAAGGGAACAGAGGGGGAAAAAAGGGAAGATTTTTATTGAATCTTAAATCTAGGAGAACAAGAAGAGAACAAGGAGTCCCAGGCATGCCATATGCTATAATATAGGTCAATTTTATTAGTTATTCTAAAGGCATAAAGCTAATCTCTTGCAATTGCGAGTTTTGTGGCCATCAGGAGGTATTCAATGAAAGAATGGGGGGGGGGGAGTGTAAATATTAATAAACAGTCCTCCTAGAAGAGCGATAAGAATAGACCACTGCTGATGAAGCCACTTAAACCCATGTAAATGCTCCCAGTCAAAACCAAACACCTCTTAGGGTCTCCTCCTATAGCAAACCACTGAAAGGGATTCAGACCTGCTGCATATACACCATGTCAGGTCCCTCTACGCCAGAGTACAGAGACAAATACACTTCCCAGTGCTTGTTAGCCGATAGTTTAGGCATCTCTTACCCTCTCAGCGTGCGGTCCCATCAGCTGGCAAGGGAAAGTCCCATCATCCGTGACATCATGGTCCATGCAGAGAGGAAGGAGGAGTGGAGCAGGTACAGGCTCGCAGTGGGCATCCGTGCTAAACAAGCAATCCTGCTGGTGGTAGAGTAGATTGAAGTAGAGAGATTGATATGCTTGGTAAAAACCAAAAGTCCTTTATTTCCAAAAGTTAAAAGGATTCACAGAGGAACAAGATATGCTGGTGAGCGCAGCACCAGAGATTTACGCGTTTTGACTTTACGCTGTATTCATAGCCTATAGTGTTATGCTGAAACTACAGATTTAAAAAAATGGATAGAACAATCCAATTTGTTAAGACAAAATACACCCACAAAGCATTTGGTCAATGAACAGTACTTTTTAGGCAACAGCACACAGGTGAGAATCAAGGAGCAACTGAGTATCGCTACATTGTAATGAACATTAGGTACAATTTTAATATATGTACACAATCATCATATTGTAGCAAATGATAGCGATATCAGAGTATACAAAATTGCAATAAAAACACATTTATAAAAAAAAAAGATATGCTTAGAATGTACAATGTCACATAAAAAGAAAACACCAATGTTAAATACAAAACTAAATCTGAATTAGAATTTCGGTATAGACTTACGAAGTGCAGAATTGTTATTGTATATGTGCGTGAGCCATGCACCCTGGCAGTAAGTGAACAATGCACCATTTACAGTATACTCTTCAAATGACAATTGCTCCTGTATTTGATAAGTGTAAATAAATATTGGATGATGTAATATTAAACACTAAGAGAATGTAGACATGTTCATGATGTATCTACAGAAACTTTAGTGAATGATATATACAAATGCTGAATAAAGAAAAACATATTACGGCAATAAACTATACTGTTCCCAAAAATTAATCAAATCGTATCGGGAGTTTAGACCATTAAGGATTCTTGTGCCAAGTTGAAAGATCCAAAACATCTTTAGCTTGGCTAAAAGGAGCTCTAAGTCTCCACCTTGCTTAGGAGGTCTCACTTTTTCTATAGCACACCACCTAAAAGTATACAATTTACTATTATGCTTTGTGGCAAAATGTTGGACTAGTGGGGTGGATGACTTACCATTAGTGATTGTAGAAAAGTGTTCCCTAATTCTGGAATTAACATCTCTACCAGTGAGACCAACATATTGAATGTTGCATTGGGTACAACAAATAATATAAATTACTCCTAAAGACATGCAGTTCCTACACGACTTGATGTCATATGTTTCCCCACTGACAGACAATGAAACATTAGTGGTTACATATGCATAATCACAGGGTTTACACCTGTTATGGCCATACCTGTACATGCCCAGATGCCTAAGCCAAGAACTTGTAGATGTAGTTGTGGATTTAGTTAGGAAGGGGACAAAATCAACCTCAAACTTCAACACTTTCTGTAAGAGCATCTTATTAATTTTCTCACTACAATAGTAAGACCACCACCAGCTCCTAAAATACCTACCAAAGTGTTTTTTCACAAAACTGCAAATTTCTAATATTGGGCACTAAAGCCCGTCACAAAATGTACCCCATCAAATTTCATGCCAGGATCAGGGATTTTATCTTTCAGAAAGACTTCTCTGTTGTGTTTGTACACTATTTCTCGCTCTTTAAATATCTTTACATAAATACCATCGGGTCCTCAATCTGTATTCAAGATCAACCTCCGCATTGAAATCCTTTGGATCGCTAAAATTACGTTTAATTCTAGTGAACTGTCCTTTGGACACTGCAAATGCCACATGCCTAGGATGACAGCTTGAGGCAGCTAAAATTGGTTTGCGGTATATCCTAGACAACTCTGCCATCTGCTTCACCCATGAGTGTCAGATCCAAAAAGTTTATTTAAGTTTTGTTGAATTCAAATGTAAACCGCAGACCCAAATCATTGAAATTAAAATAATCCACAAATGGCTGTATCTGTTTTATTGACCCCTGCCAAACAAGAAGAAGATCTATAAAATGCTTATATAACCCGATATAAGGCCTGTAGGTATTTCTATATCCAAAGATGTGCACCAACTCCCACCAGCCAAGGTATAAATTGGCATAGGACGGGGCAAATTTTGCCCTCATGGCTGTGCCACATCTTTGGAGATCGAAATCCTCCTCAAATCTGAAAAAGTTATGAGTCAGGAGAAACTGGGTGATCATCACAATGAATTCCTGAAACTCATCAGTATACAGTGTAAAGTGTAAAGTTTTTGAGAAAAAAGCTTATTGCCTTGATGCCTGTGTTGTGCGGAATAGACAAATATAGAAAAACTGCATCGATAGCGAGTCAAACACAATTACTACTCCAAGTAAAATTTTGAATGATATTTAGAACATGCTTAGTATCCCTGATGTAGGAAACTAAGGAACTGACAATCGGTTGTAATATAGAATCCAACAATTGTGAGTTTATGCTCAAGTAGTGAGTCAATCCCACTGATGATGGGACGACCTTTGACGTCAAAGTTTTGTGGACTTTAGGGAGATGGTGAAACCACTGTACTTTGGGAAATTTGACATCCGAAAATTCTGCAGTAGGTCCATCCAAAAAAATCGCGCTCCACATGATTTTTTGGAGAAGTAGGGTCCTTGTTTAGTTATAGAATAATCATTGGTATTGCTCAGTTGGTGCAAAGCATCAGAAACATATTGTGTTTGGTCCATCACAACAACGGACCCACCTTTGTTGGCAGGGCAAATAACCAATGTTCTATTCTGTTCTAAGGTCCTCTTTTTGTGTTTTAGTCAGGTTTCGGAGATGGCTCTTGCCACTTTGTTTTAATGTCACCAAATCTATTTCTTGCCTTTATGAAAAGTCTACAGTACATTACCCCTTCTCTGTATAGGGTAGAATCTGGAACTGTTACTAAAGGATATTCCTCTGCTGATTTGATTGCCTCTGATGCCAACATTTGTAGAGACACCAGATCACACATTTTACTGAAATTTGCAATATAAGTTAAACTAGGCAGATGGCCTGTGCCAGTGGTCTCAATAACAGATTCCCCATCTCCAAAATGTTCTCTTAATGTACTATTTCTAACAAAACGATTGACATCTATCATAGTTTGGAAAATATCAAAATCCGTGGTGGGTGCAAAACCCAAACCCAGACTGAGTAGTTGCTCTTGATCAGAAGTCAATGTAGTGCTAGAAAGATTGATAACATTGGTTATTTGTAATTGCTTTGGGGGCGATTCCCCCGAAGCTGATATCTCTCTTGTGTGTTTGATGTAGTTGGTATATTTATTACCTCCGTAATTTATTTATTTTTAGATTTTTTACCCTCAGGAGGTATATCATAAGATATCTATTGGAATTGCATAGGTTAGGAGCGCCATGGTGCAGCAGACCCAAGGTTGGGTGAACAGGAACAGGTATGTGTAAGTTTTTCAATGTATTAAAGACTGTTTCCACAGGCCTCGTATCTTAGGACATTCCCACCAAATATGTATTGTTGTGCCCAGGTTACCACACTCTCTCCAACACAAAGGTGATGTTTTATAGAATTTATGTATTCTGGTGGGTACTAAATGCCAGCGTACTGTTAGTTTGTAATACAGCTCCTACAGCATTGCACAGTGCAAAATTTTCCCAACTACCACAAGCTCCCTGAACCACTCAGAGGTCTCAGACACTGCATGCAATTCTCTCAGGCTATATATTGATTGTGTTTGGTGGCTTTTGGTGTAGTGACTAAGGTGTGGTAGTGGAATTACAAGGAGCCTTTAATAGGTTTACCCAATATCCATCTCTTCTCCCAAGATGTTAAGGCCCTGGTATTGTGACTCACCAAACCCTACGAGCTTAGGAAGCTTACATGGCAAATGTACTCAAAATTGAGCGATTGGGAAAGTGAGAATTTCTCTCTGGCTGATGCAAAATCTAGAATTTTGTTGTTGTTGTAAAGGGCTGAAATAGGGAGGTCAGACGCATCTGACCTTTTAGATATATGCATTTCAGGTAAGGCGACTAGGATATTTTGGATCTTCTAAATAAGGGACGGATGAGGCGTGATAGACAGGGCATGTCTCTTTGACAAGAAGGATATATTTGGGTGACAGTCGATGTGGTAGGATTTTATTCTTCCATCCCTCATAGTAAAGGTCTTATAGCTGTTCAATTCTTTTTAGACAAATATACAAATTTTGATGAATCATTTAAAGATTAGGTTATCCCATTTCTGTTTAATGGGAATTACTATCTCCAGAAGTGCGGAACAGCTATGGGGGCTAAGTTTGCCCCCTCCTATGCCAACCTTTTTATGGGTTGGTGGGAGCTGTTCCACGTTTATGGAGATAGTAACCCATACATTAACAGAATAAGTTTTATCTTCGATATATAGATAAGATTTTTGTTTTGGAGTGGCTCAGTCTCAGAAGTAGAAGACTTAGAAAGTATTTAAACTCGAATACAGTGGGCTTACAGTTCACCCATACAGTCAGTTCTAGAGAGATATCCTTTCTTGATGTGACACTAAGGGGTGATGTTTCGAAAAGCAGCATCAAAAGTGAATTATATCGTAAGCCGTTGCAGTCTAATACAATTCTTCATGCAATAGGCCTGCATCCTAAGCATACGGGCTTTGGCATAATTAAGGGGGGTAATACATAAGGTTGAAAAGAAATGCTCCACAGGCTGATACCTTTTTCAGGGAAAGTCTGGAAGCTGAAGAAAGCTTGTTAGACAGAGGTTTATAACAGCGACGTTATAGGACAGAGCTATAGTACAATTAGCAGAGATGGAAAGGAAAGAGTTGTCCTGATGACAAAAAACAAAAAAGAGAAGACACAATAGAGGCCAACTTTTATTACAAGTTGCATGTAGTCAGTATGGGCAAATTGTTGAGATAGTGACAAAAGCATTTATCCATTCTCAAAAGGGGATAATGCTATGCATGATATTGTGAAAGAAGGATGCTGTTTTGTTTCTAAAGGCAATCTTTCATAGGAAATCATCTTTCACAAGTGAGCTCCTGTGTAAAGAACACTATAAGAGCAGCAATATACATGGTAAAGCCTGTGGACATGCTGTAGTTTTGAAACAGTTTCAATCACATGTGTCATAAAGAGTATATGAAACTGTAAGCTGTACCAATTGCAGGTCCAAATATGTGATTTATCTAGTCCTGTGTGCGGAAGTGTAATATGCAATATGGGGGGTATGGCCACTAGGGAGGTGAGGGTAAGGATAAGAGGCATTTAAGTGATATCTCCACCTCTACCCCAGTTCTGCATTAGATGCACATTTTATAGATAAACACAAAGGGCAGGTCAAATCATTTAAGTGGCAAGTGATTGAGAGAAGTCAGCTTAAAAGAGGAGAGGAGGAAATTTAGATATGCTGTTGTCCAAATGGGAAGCATTTTGGATTTTTCTTTACAAACGAGTATGCAGCTAGGTTTTAATAGTGAAGCAGATTTAATTAAATGTATGGAGATAAGAAAACCCGCCCCCTCCATATAATCTTTTCCTGTCCTTATATACACTTTTATCCATAAGCGTTGACCCAAAATTTACCCTAAGGAACTAAGAGTGTACCTTAGTAAGGGTTCATAGATAAGGGAACTTATATGTATACAAAGCTTTGATATCCTTGCCAGGCTTTTTATCCTAAATAATCCCTTTACATAGTTTTAACATGTTATAAGAATAGGAATTTGGGATAATGGGGGGATAGTTATGTTATGATGAAAGTTTTAGTTATTAAAGACTAATATAGATCTATATAAGGACAAAGATAAGAAGTTGGGGATTTATATATGTAATTAACCTATCAGGAAGTTGTAATGCCTTTAAATAAGTGTAGGTGGATATCATGACTTATGCTTCTGATGACGGCGTGAGCCGAAATGGCGTCAAGGCCTTTGTCTTACACTTGCAAGTGTGTTTGTATCCTGTATCCATGCTGTAAATAAAGTCTATTTTTGAATTATCATGAGCAACCACATATCAAAGATTTTTTCTGCATGTCTCTTCGTATCCAATGCTTAAGAGCCTCTAATATGAGTGGGTGATCTATCCTTAATCTACTTCTCAAGTAGGGAGGAGATCGGGAGAGATACGATAGAGAGATAGCCTCGGGGGTATCAAAGATTGCTCGACTTCTTGCCAACAAAAACTGTCTTGCAGCGTAGACCAGTTCATCAGTTGAGCAAGGCGAGCTGCGTCATAATAGGTTAGAATACTAGGGTAAGAAAGTCCACCCCTATGGACAGGTTGCTGAATGGTAATAGTGGCTGAGCGAGGCCACTTACCTCTCCAAACATATGTGGAAAACAAGCTCTGCATTTTGTTACAAAAAATTAAAATTCTGGGGACTGTAAGAGGGATACATCTAAATTAATAGTGATGTTAGGAAGGAATGCCATCTTAACCGTCGCTAATTCTCCCAGTCCATGAAATGCTCTAAACTCTCAGCTATTTAGGAGCTTTCCAAATTCTGGAGACGTTTGTGAAGTTTTTTGCAAGTAACTATGTTTAAGTCCAGGCTTAAGTATACTCCTAAGTGTTTGATTGTGTCTTGGGACTGTTGAAAGGGTATCTACCTTTTAGCGAATGAGATCCGATCTGGTAATATTAAGATGTAAAACTTTGGTTTTCGGTATGTTTAGTTTATATGAACTAAAGGTGGTATATTTCTCTATGATATCAAAAAACCACAGGCATCGAAGCTAAGGGTGAGGATAGTAGTAGTAGTGACATCTGCGAATAATGCTATTTTATGCTGGGAGTTGCCAAGACACATACCTGTAACATCTGGATTCAATCGTATTGCCTGAGCTAGGGGGTTCAATGGAAAGAGCAAACAGCGGGCAACCCTGTCAAGTTCAATTAGTTATGTCAAAATAGTCTGAAACAAAACCCACTCCTCTGACTCTGGCAGATGGACAAAGAATACAATGTCCGCACTGCCCAATAAACTGGGGGGGGGGATTAAATTATATCCAAAAACTTCCCAGAGGTTAGTCCCACCTGACCCTATCGAATGCCTTTTCAGCATCAAGTAACAGGGACCAGGAGGGGGCACCTTCCATCTTTGAGCATTAAACAGCACAGATGAAATTCGACGAGTATTGTCTGGGCCTCTCTGCCGGGGGGGGGCACAAAGCCCACCTGATCTTTATGAACAACTTTGATACCTTGGCTACTAACAAGGATTAATAGGTATAGGAAAACAAAACATCAATGGCAGGAATATTAACCCTTAGTATAGAATATATTAAAGAGACAACCCAATTTTTTTTTTCTTTAGTGATTCAGATAGAGCATGCAATTTTAAGCAACTTTCTAATTTACTCCTATTATCAATTTTTCTTTGTTCTTTTGCTAGCTTTATTTGAAAAAGAAGGCATCTATTTTTTTATTCAGAACCCTGAAGAGCACTTGTTTATTGGTGGGTGAATTTATCCACCAATCAGCAAGAACAACCCAGGTTGTTCAACAAAAATGGGCCGGCATCTAAATGTATATCCTTGCTTTTCAAATAAAGATACCAAGAGAATTAATGAAAATTTGATAATAGGAGTAAATTAAAAAGTTGCTTAACATTGCATGCTCTGAGCCAACGAAAAAAAAAAATTTGGGTTCAGTGTCCCTTTAAACACATACACCTAGATTTAGAGTTTTGGCGGCCAAAGGGGTGCGTTAGTTACGCGTCTTTTTTCTAGCGCTGCTTCTAAACAATGCTGGTATTTAGAGTGCTCTGAAGGGCTGCGTTAGGCTCCAAAAAGGGAGCGTACAGGCATATTTACCGCCACTTCAACTCTCAATACCAGCGTTGCTTACAGTAGCGCTAGCTGGAAAAACGTGCTCGTGCATGATTCCCCCATAGGAAACAATGGGGCGCAGGTTTGGGCTGAAAAAAAACCAAACACCTGCAAAAAAGACAGCGTTCAGCTCCTAACGCAGCCCCCATTGTTTCCTATGGTAAACACTTTCTAAGTCTGCACCTAACAGCGTAACATGAACCCCCGAGTCCAAACACCCCTAACCTTACACTTATTAACCACCCTAATATGCCGCCCCCCGCGAACGCTGACACCTGCATTATATTATTAACCCCTAATCTCCGCTCCGTACAACGCCGCAACCTACATTATCCTTATGTACCCCTAATCTGCTGCCCCTAACACCCGCCGACCCCTAAATTATATTTATTAACCCTTAATCTGCCCACCCCAATGTCGCCGCTACCTACCTACACTTATTAACCCCTAATCTGCCGACCCGACCTAGGCCGCTACTCTAATAAATGTATTTAACCCCTAAAGCTAAGTCTAACCCTAACCCTAACACCCCACTAAATTAAATATAATTTTAATCTAACGAAATAAATTAAATATTATTAACTAAAGTCTTCCTATTTAAAGCTAAATACTTACCTGCAAAATAAACCCTAATTTAGCTACAATATAACGAATAATTATATTGTAGCTATTTTAGGATTTATATTTATTTTACAGGCAACTTTGTATTTATTTTAACTAGGTACAATAGCTATTAAATAGTTATTTACTATTTAATAGCTACCTAGTTAAAATAATTACAAAATTACCTGTAAAATAAATCCTAACCTAAGTTACAATTAAACCTAACACTACACTATCAATAAATAAATTAAATCAATAAACTACAAGTACCTACAATTAAATAAACAAAACTAAATTACAAAAACAAACACTAAAATACAAAAATAAAAAAAAAAAGATTACAAGAATTTTAAGCTAATAACACCTACTCTAAGCCCCCTAATAAAATAACAAATCCCCCAAAATAAAAAAATGTCCTTACCCTAATCTAAATTAAAAAAGTTAACAGCTCTATTACCAGCCCTTAAAAGGGCTTTTTGCGTGGCATGCCCCAAAGAAATCAGCTCTTTTGCCTGTAAAAAAAAAAACACAATACCACCCCCCCAACATTACAACCCACCACCCACATACCCCTACTCGTAACCCAAACCCCCCTTAAATAAACCTAAACACTACCCCCCTGAAGATCTCCCTACCTTGAGTCGTGTTCACCCAGCCGGGCACCGATGGACCAAAAGAGGACATCTGGACGGCAGAAGTCTTCATCCTATCCAGGCAGAAGAGGACCTCTGGACCGGTAGACATCTTCATCCAAGCGGCATCTTCTATCTTCATCCATCCGGAGCGGCGCCATCTTCTTCCAGCCGACGCAGATCCATCCTTCTTCCACGACACCTACTCGCCGAATGAGGTTCCTTTAAATGATGTCATCCAAGATGGCATCCCTCGAATTCCGATTGGCTGATAGGATTCTATCTGCCAATCGGAATTAAGGTAGGAAAAAATCTGATTGGCTGATTGACTCAGCCAATCAGATTCAAGTTCAATCGGATTGGCTGATCCAATCAGCCAATCAGATTGAGCTTGCATTCTATTGGCTGATTTTATATATATATATATATATATATATATATATATATAGAGGTGTACTGTATGTGTAATATGCTGTGTTTTTATATGAATATAAGGAAATAATCAAATGCAATTTAAAAGGGTAATAATAATAATAATAATAATAATAATAATAATGTTGCATATTAAAATAATCAGAAAAATGACATATCATCCCCTCTATAATTAAAATTGAAAATGATTATAACAAGGAAGTTAAGTAGGTTAAATAATCACTTCATAAGGATATATTGAACTGTGGCAACTTTTGATGATGACTGCATTTCTGGTTGTTTGCTGCCCCCTAGGGGATTAAAATGGTATGATAGCCAAATTAATTATCTATTAGAACATATGCAAACCCAAGTAGCCAATCAAATGTTTCGACTTGAAGGGCCAATCCATGCTCAGCTCTGTAAGGGCGAATCACAGACCAGTTTCGAAGGGCCAAATGTCACGATGATTTAGAATAAAAAGGGGGTGGGACTATATTTGCAAAATATAATCCCAAGCAAGAGAAAAGGGAACTCTGGCTGCAAAATTTTGTACTAACAAAATTGCTGCGATCCAGCCTATTATAAAGCAACCTAGGCCTATATTTTTATTCATCTTGCAAAAATTACCTCTTTCAATTTATGAGGCAAAATTGGATTTACTGGAGATACTCTGGAAGTTGAAACATTGTTTAATTGGGTGATGTATGACTGTTATTTATCTTTAATATTTTAGACAAAGGTATTCTAAGACTATAGTCAAATTGCAGTTAGTAATTTTAAAAAAGGTACTTTGTATTTTAGCTTGCATTCATAATTCTGTGTGGTTTAAAACTAATCTTTTGTTTGCCAAGTAATTTATAACTGTAACCATATAAAATTTTAGAATTTACCTTATTGCTGCTAAAGAATTTATTTCATCTTAGATAAATTGGCATTTAATCTGGCTGTTTACATTAAGAATATATACACTTCTGGTGTTTTAATTAGTGTTGTATAGAATCATTTGTGGGTTAAATAACTTAATTGTACCATTCTGAATGTTAGTGGCTCATATCTTGGTATCTCATTGTGGTATTTTAATGAAATTCAATTGCGAATAAGGTTAATAAATAAGGTAACTTATGATTTTTGCATAGCATATTATAATAGTTTAAACATGTATAGTTTGATTCATATCTGGTTTTCTATAAATATAATTAAATGTGTCTATATACATTTTAACTAATATAAAGAATTTAGGAATTTACATTAATTTTATTGTTTTGTATATGCATTTTTATTGGGGTTTTATTTTAAAGAATAATTATTAAATAAATTGTATTGTAACCTGGCCATATACTGACATATTATTGGAGGGCACTGCTTTAGATTATTAATATGTATCACATTGATATGATATATTTGTAGTAAAATAGAAATTATTAAAAAGAAAAAAAATTGTAAAAAAAAAATTATCTAAAAAAAATGATTCATTTTTTTTGTTGCGATTAAATATTTAAAATTAATATTAATATCTTGGAATATTAAAAAAAAAAAAAAAAAAAAAGAAATTGATTTTTCATATTTCAAAATTAATATTAATATTTTGAAAATATTTTTATTCCTTTCTTCTTATTGGACAAAATTGTATTAGCGTTTTAATTAACTAAATACTAAGCCTATATAATAATGTCTGTAACTAGAAGTGAATCAATTAATTCTATACCCAAAGTGTTGAAATTTGTTCCCCGAAATTACCCTTACTCAGGGCGATGTCCTTAAGATTGACATTATAGGCCACATTAAAAGAGGTGTAATATTGCGGGTGATTTTAAATGATTATACGGATATGCTTGAAATTAAGGCTAAAAATTATTGCTATTGATGATGGAAGGGGAATGAAAAAAGTGAATTATTCCAGAGAACTATTAAAAATTAATCAATGCAAAACTCTCAAAAAACAGAACAAACTAATACTAAATCTTGGCCCCTAGTAATATGCATTATTGACGAAATGTCGCTATACCTCAGAGAAGGAATTGCAAATACAAGGGCTAGAAGATATTATTTGCTTCTCATGCAGATGCGAAGAGAATTTAAATATAGCCGAAAATAAAATTGATGAGTTTGCCCAAGACATGGCCACCTTAGATAAGCATAACCTAGGTTTACTAGCCAAAATACAAGCGTTAAACAACTCGCACAAAGGCAGAGAGAATTAAGTGGTTTTAAAAAAGGTTCATAAATGAAAACCCCTCTATTAGCAATGAGAGTAATGCAGATAATTCTAACTCTTAAAGAATGCATCAGGGATGAACTGTAGAAATTTAGGAAGAATTTTAGACAAAGAACCCCTACTGGGTCAGAGTAAATTTCCCAAATAGACAGTCACCTCATGTTTTAAATTCAGGGAACTGCTATTACTCAGCTGAGGAGGGGGAGGGCATCTCTAGTAGTGAGTCAGAAGGTGGAGCTAACTATCACAAATAGCCCACATAGTACTAATATACGTAAGGATTCCCCATAGTGTATATAGGGCAGATAGGGGGTACTCCAGCCCCAAAAATAAGGGCCATAGGAGAGCCCAAGATAAGTCTAATAAGGTATAAGACCACCCCTAAAATAATTGCTTTCTTAAGGATGCTGAGTACCTACATTTTCCAACAAGGAACCACTTCTATAATTGACCACTTAGTTACTTATGAAAAGGCTTTATCCATTATGAATGTTACTAGTGAAGCAGTCAAAATTGAATTTCATGCCCTGGGTATTTGAGGGTAAAAATTGAATTTCTGCCCTGGGTAATTTGAGGGTAAACATCAAATTTCTTTGCTTCTCTAAAGTATATGAATATTCATTCCTGGAGTGAAATGAAAAATCAGTGCATAAAAGAATTTGGGCAATATCGCACTAAAACCGCTGCGAAAATAGCTGTATACGGTTTGAAATGTGGCACGAATCAAAGCCCAATCAACTTCCTTTCTGTACTGAAAAGTGCTATAGTATGGCCGAAGACTACCCCATATTGAAAGCTCAAAATTTGTAAATTTATTCTTCGAAACATTGCCTGCGCACATCAAAATTAATTTAGCTAAAGATTTTGATGAGCACTGCTCATTGGACTGGCTGATCAAAGAGAGTACAAAGTTATACTCTATTCAGCAGTCCAGTGAACAGTGGGTTAAAAGGGAACCAAAACCCAGTCCCAAAATTGTGGCAGAAACTAGGGTGTCACCTAGCCCCCCCTCAATTTGGAGTCTAAAAAGAAAACCTATGCGGAGGTGGTCTGAGAAAACAACCATCCCCACAAAGTTTTAACTCTGCCCCTTCCCCAAACACTGGATGAGGCGCAGAGAGATTATGCTCAAGATGGGGGGCATACCAAGGTAAATAATTATTCCCAAAGAGATGAACCCCCACAAAATAATTGGTATCCCCGTATACTCTCAGGGTAACCAGACACCCCAAGTAAATAGTGCTCGCCAAAATACTAACGCTGAACAAGTTGAAACCCAAAAACAACCACGTCAAAATAGGAGCAATAGCTATGATTCTGAGGGATCCCAAGGATCCAGGAATCAATACTCTGGGACATCAAAAAAAAAAATTGGTCCATAGTTTGTCCATTCAAGTGGGCCAACTCAGCACACAAGTTAGTCAATTATGTACACTATTTACTAATATTAGTCAAGCTTTTATGGCTCAGCAACCTAACAATCCTTTTTTAGGGGTACAGCCAGTGGCCAGCAGTGGGCCACAGGCACAGTTATAAATACTTCAGTATCACCTGAAAGAGAGGGAAGAGATATACCAAATGAAATGATAAATGTCAATAATGGTACTAATCATTTTCTCTCCCTACAGACCGGAAACTGACAATTTAGCTGTAGTGATGTCCCGAACTGTTCGCCCGTGAACGGTTCCCCGCGAACATAGCTTGTTCGCGTTCACCGCTGCGGAGCGAACATATGCGATGTTCGATCCGCCCCCTATGTGTCATCATTGAGGAAAGTTTGACCCTGTATGTCACAGCCTTCTGACACATTTGAGCCAATCAGCAGCAGACACTCCCTCACAGACCCTCCCATCTTCTTGCCAGCAGCCATTTTAGACTCATTACGATCTTGCTTTGTTAGTGAGAGGAGCTTTTGTGTTGCTGCTGCTGCTGCCATTATAGGGAAATAGATAGCTAGGCTAGTGTATTTAGTGTCCACTACAGTCCTGAAGGACTCATCTCATCTCTGCTGCAAGGACAACACCCCAAAAAGCCCTTTTAGGGCTATAACTTCAGTCGTTTTTTTTTGTTTTTTTTTCTTTGTATTTTTATTTGCATTTGCCTGGCTTTCAGCCTGTGTGTGAGGCTCACAGTATATACTGTGATTAGTGCCACCACTGATATCTGCTTAACATTAGTTTAAATTTAACCAACTAAAATTTGAAATTATTTTGCTAGTGTAATTTATTTTCATTTTCTATCAGGCCTGTGTCTCTCAGGCTCACACAGCATATACTTCAGTTTTTTTTCAGTCTTTTGGTTAATTGCTCTGTGCCAGCCACCACTCATATCTGCTTAAACTTATTTTATAAAAAAATGTTTAAATCATTTTGCTAGTGTAATCTAATTTCATTTTCTATCAGGCCTGTGTGTTTCTGACTTACTCAGCAGCATACTGTGTTTAATTGCTGTCCTACCTAAGGCTAGCAGCCACGACTCATATGTGCTTAACATTTTTTTAAATAAAAAAAAACCTTTAAATCATTTTGCTAGTGTAATCCAATTTTATTTTCTATCAGGCCAGTGTGTTTCTGACTTACAGAGCATACTGTGTTTAATTGCTGCCCTCCCTAGGCTAGCAGCCACGACTCATATGTGCTTAACCTTTTTTTTCAATTAAAAAAAAAACTTTAAATAATTTTTCTAGTGTAATCTAATTTTATTTTCTATCAGGCCTGTGTGTTTCTGACTTACAGAGCATACTGCGGTGTGGTTAATAGCTGCCCTACCTACCAGCCACGACTCATATCTGCTTTACATTATTTTAAATTTAAAAAAAATATATTTAAATAATTTTGCTAGTGTAATCTAATTTCTTTTTCCATCAGGCCTGTGTGTTTCTGGCCCACATCTGTTGTAACAACATTAGTGTAAATTAAAAAAAAAATTTTTTTTACATCAGTCCTCTTCTAGTGTTATTTAATTTTAGCTGCCATTAGTGCCAGCCTGTGTGTCAGGCTGCCAGCATATACTGTGCCTACTTCCATCCTCAGTGCCAGTCCACGACTCCTATCTGGTGTAACATTATATTAATTTTTTTTTAATTTTTTTTTTTTTTACATCAGTCTTCTAGTGTTATTTCATTTTAGTTTACAGGCCAGCCTGCCACCACTAGTGCCAGCCTGTGTGTCAGGCTGCCAGCACATACTGTGCCTAGTTCTATCCTGAGTGTGATTACTCCTATTTGTTGTAAAAAATGTTTAACTTTTTTAAAAACAAACTGTTACATCAGTCTGCTATTGTTATTTAATTAATTAATTTTTTGACTGTGAATCATCATCCTGCTAGTGCCATTGAATTGCAGTTGCCTGCCTGCCAGCATGTGTGCCAGTCCCACTTGCCAACTAGTGCCACCAATCATATTTGTTATAACAGTAGTTTAAATATTAAAAATAATAATTTTTTGACTCTGAAAGATAAGTCTGCTAGTGTAATCAAATTGCAGTTGCCTGCCTGCCTGCCAGTGTGTGTGCCAGGCCCACTAGCCAACTAGTGCCACCAATCATATTTGTTGTAACAGTATTGAACATTTTCTAAATCATAACTTTTTTGGACTTTGAATCATCAGTCTCCTAGTGCATCGAATTGCAGTTGCCCTGCCTGCCAGCATGTGTGCCAGGCCCACTAGCCAACTACTGCACCAATCATATTTGTTGTAACAGTATTGAAAATTTTCTAAATCATAACTTTTTGGACTTTGAATCATCAGTCTCCTAGTGCCATCGAATTGCAGTTGCCTGCCTGCCAGCATGTGTGCCAGGCCCACTAGCCAACTACTGCCACCAATCATATTTGTTGTAACAGTATTGAAAATATTTTAAATCCTAACTTTTTGGACTGTAAATCATCAGTCTCCTAGTGCCATTGAATTGCAGTTTCCTCCTGCCTGCCAGCGTGTGTTCCAGGCCCACTAGCCAACTTCTGCCACCAATCATATTTGTTGTAACAGTATTGAAAATATTTTAAATCATAACTTTTTGGACTGTGAACCATCAGTCTCCTAGTGCCATTGAATTGCAGTTGCCTGCCTGGCAGCGTGTGTGCCAGGCCCACTAGCCAACTACTGCCACCAATCATCTTTGTTGTAACAGTATTGAAACTATTTTAAATCATAACTTTTTGGACTGTGAACCATCCAGTCTCCTAGTGCCATTGAATTGCAGTTGCCTGCCTGGCAGCGTGTGTGCCAGGCCCACTAGCCAACTACTGCCACCAATCATCTTTGTTGTAACAGTATTGAAACTATTTTAAATCATAACTTTTTGGACCTGTGAACCATCAGTCTCCTAGTGCCATTGAATTTCAGTTGCCTGCCTGGGCAGCGTGTGTGCCAGGCCCAAATAGCCAACAAGTGCCACCAATCATCTTTGTTGTAACAGTATTGAAAAATATTTTAAATCATAACTTTTTGGACTGTGAATCATCAGTCTCCTAGTGCCATTGAATTGCAGTTTCCTCCTGCCCTGCCAGTGTGTGTGCCAGGCCCACTAGCCAACTACTGCCACCAATCATATTTGTTGTAACAGTATTGAAAATATTTTAAATCATAATTTTTGGACTGTGAACCATCAGTCTCCTAGTGCCATTGAATTTCAGTTGCCTGCCTGCCTGCCAGCGTGTGTGCCAGGCCCACTAGCCAACTACTGCCACCAATCCTATTGTTGTAACAGTATTAAAAATATTTTAAATCATAAATTTTTGGACTGTGAACCATCAGTCTCCTAGTGCCATTGAATTGCAGTTGCCTGCCTGGCAGCGTGTGTGCCAGGGCCCACTAGCCAACTACTGCCACCAATCATCTTTGTTGTAACAGTATTGAAAATATTTTAAATCATAACTTTTTGGACTGTGAATCTTCAGTCTCCTAGTGCCATTGAATTGCAGTTGCCTGCCTGCCTGCCAGCGTGTGTGCCAGGCCCACTAGCCAACTACTGCCACCAATCATATTTGTTGTAACAGTATTGAAACTATTTTAAATCATAACTTTTTGGACTGTGAACCATCAGTCTCCTAGTGCCATTGAATTTCAGTTGCCTGCCTGGCAGCGTGTGTGCCAGGCTCACTAGCCAACTAGTGCCACCAATCATCTTTGTTGTAACAGTATTGAAAATATTTTAAATCATAACTTTTTGGACTGTGAATCATCAGTCTCCTAGTGCCATTGAATTGCAGTTTCCTCCTGCCTGCCAGTGTGTGTGTGCCAGGCCCACTAGCCAACTTCTGCCACCAATCATATTTGTTGTAACAGTATTGAAAATATTTTAAATCATAACTTTTTGGACTGTGAACCATCAGTCTCCTAGTGCCATTGAATTGCAGTTGCCTGCCTGCCTGCCAGCGTGTGTGCCAGGCCCACTAGCCAACTACTGCCACCAATCATCTTTGTTGTAACAGTATTGACATTTTTTTAAATCATAACTTTTTGGACTGTGAATCTTCAGTCTCCTAGTGCCATTGAATTGCTGTTTCCTCCTGCCTGCCAGCGTGTGTGCGAGGCCCACTAGCCAACTTCTGCCACCAATCATATTTGTTGTAAAAGTATTGAAAATATTTTAAATCATAACTTTTTGGACTGTGAATCATCAGTCTCCTAGTGCCATTGAATTGCAGTTGCCTGCCTGCCAGAGTGTGTGCCAGGCCCACTTTTCGTTTCCAACTAGTGCCACCAATCATATTTGTTCTAACAGTATTGTCAATTTTTATTAAAAAAAATGTTTTGACTAAGAAGCATGACTCAGCTAGTGTAATCTAATTGCAGTTACCTTCCTCCCAGCGTGTGTGCCAGACAGGCCCACTCGCCAACTAGTGCCACCAATCATATTTGTTGTCACAGTACTAAACATTTTTGACTTTGAAACATCAGTCTTTTTTTTGTTTTCAGGCTCACAGCGTATACTGTGCCCACTTGCCCAGTGCCACGACTGATAATTTCTTTAATAGTATTGTAAGTGTACATTAAAAAAAAAAAATGACAGGCAGAGGCAGGCCACCTTGCAGGTTCCGTCGTGGTCGTGGTGCTGTGATTATTTTAGACCCTACAAATATGCACATTGTTCAGACGCCGGGTGCCAGGGAGGACGCGAAAAGTTCTGAGGAGGACCTAGTTGAATGGCTAACACAGGACACCCAATCTTCTACAGCTTCCGCTCCTAGTCCTCCTAACCTTGACGCACCATCTACGTCCAGCTGTGCTTTGGGCACCTCTCAAGTGACCAGTGCCACTCGCCCGCCTGTCGCCACCAACACTAGCACCACAGCCGCTTCACTTGATCTGTCACAGGAGTTATTGACACATCAGTTGGAAGAAATGAGTGATGCGCAACCATCATTGACAGAGGATTTAGATAACAGTGATATGTCTCAGTCAGGCAGCATTACAGACATGGAGGTACGGTGTGATGATGATGATGATGTTGTACCCGTTGCTGCTTCCTTTCTTGATGTGTCAGATACAAGTGAAGCGGTTGATGATTATGTGTCGGTGGATGTCACGTGGGTGCCTGCTAGAAGAGAAGAAGAAGAGGGGGAAAGTTCAGATGGGGAGACAGAGAGGAGGAGGAGGAGACGAGTTGGAAGCAGGGGAGGTTGTCGCAAGGAGCTAGTGGCACAGTCAGACAGCATGCATCGGCACCCGGGGTCAGCCAGACAGCACGCAGACGACCATCAACGAATGCTGTTGCCACCACTAGAATGCCGTCATCACAGAGCTCAGCAGTGTGGCATTTTTTTGTGTGTCTGCCTCTGACAACAGCGATGCCATTTGCAACCTGTGCCAAAAGAAACTGAGTCGTGGGAAGTCCAACACCCACCTAGGTACAACTGCTTTGCGAAGGCACATGGTCTCCCATCACAAATGCCGATGGGAAGAACACATAAGTAGAAGCAGCACACAAACTCAAAGCCGCCCTCCTCCTCCTGCTCCAGCATCTTCAGCCACGTCAACCACTGCTGTCCGCCTTGCCCCCTCTCAACCATCCTCCACTGAGTCTCTCTTCCGTAGCAGTTCCTGGTCATCTGCCCACAGTCAGGTGTCTGTCAAGGACATGTTTGAGCGTAAGAAGCCAATTTCTCAAAGTCACCCCCTTGCCCGGCGTCTGACAGCTGGCTTGTCTGAACTCTTAGCCCGCCAGCTTTTACCATACAAGCTGGTGGAGTCTGATGCTTTCAAAAAATTTGTATCTATTGGGACACCGCAGTGGAAGGTACCTGGCAGAAATTTCTTTTCACAAAAGGCAATCCCAAACCTGTACTCTGTTGTTCGAAAAGAAGTAATGGCATGTCTGGCACACAGCGTTGGGGCAAGGGTCCATATGACCACAGATAGCTGGTCTGCAAAGCATGGTCAGGGCAGGTATATCACCTACACTGTGCATTGGGTAAACCTGCTGATGTCTGACAAGCATGGAATGCATGGTTCTGCAGAAGAGTTGGTGACACCGCCACGACTTTCAGGCAGGCCTGCTGCTACCTCCTCTACTCCTCCTACTCCATCCTCTTCCAGAACGTCTTCATAACCTCTTCCTCGGCTGAGTCCTCTTCTGCGTCTTGCTCCACATCAATGGCACCCCCCCAGCTCCCCAGGTACTATTCCACATCCCGGATATGGCAGTGTCACGCCGTCTTGGGGTTGACTTGCCTGAAAGCGGAGTCACACCGCACCAGCACTCCTGACCGCCCAGGTGGATCAGTGGCTGACTCCGCACTAACTGGAGATTGGCAAGGTTGTTTCTGACAATGGAAGTAATTTGGTGGCGGCCTTGAAATTGGGCAAGTTGACACATGTGCCGTGCATGGCACATGTGTGTAATCTGATTGTACAATGCTTTGTGCATAAATACCCAGGCTTACAGGACGTCCTGAAGCAGGCCAGGAAGGTGTGTGGCCATTTCAGGCATTCCTACATGGCCATGGCGCACTTGTCCGATATCCAGCGTCGAAACAACCTGCCAGTGAGGCGCTTGATTTGCGACAGCCCAACACGGTGGAATTCAACACTCCTAATGTTTGACCGCCTGCTCCAACAAGAAAAAGCTGTTAACGAGTATTTGTATGACCGGGGTGCTAGGACAGCCTCTGGGGAGCTGGGGATTTTTTTGCCAAATTACTGGACGCTCATGCGCAATGCCTGTAGGCTCATGCATCCTTTTGAGGAGGTGACAATCCTTGTCAGTCGCACCGAAGGCACCATCAGCGACATCATACCATTTGTTTTCTTCCTGGAGCGTGCCCTGCGAAGAGTGCTGGATCAGGCCGTAGATGAGCGTGAAGAGGAAGAGTTGTGGTGTCCATCACCACCAGAAACAGCCTTATCAGCATCGCTTGCTGGACCTGCGGCAACGCAGGAAGAGGATTGTGAGGAAGAGGAGTCAGAGGAGGAATGTGGCTTTGAGGAGGAGGAGGAGGAGGAGGAAGACCAAGCACAACAGGCATCCCAGGGTGCTCGTTGTTGTCACCTCTCTAGTACCCGTGGTGTTGTACATGGCTGGGGGAAGAAGATACCCTCAGTGAGATCAGTGAGGACGAGGAACGGGATATGATTAGCTCGGGATCCAACCTTGTGCAAATGGGGTCTTTCATGCTTTCGTGCCTGTTGAGGGACCCTCGTATAAAAAAAAACTGAAGGAGAACGACCTGTACTGGGTGTCCACGCTACTAGACCCCCGGTATAAGCATAAAGTGCCTGAAATGTTACCAAATTCCCGCAAGTCAGAAAGGATGGAGCATTTTAAAAATAAATTAAAAAATATGCTTTACACAGCGTATAAGGGTGATGTCACAGCACAACGGGATTCTAACAGGGGAAGAGATGAAAGTAATCCTCCTCCTCCTCCCACGACCACAGCGGCAAGGACAGGATGCTTTCCTGACGTGTTGTTGATGGAGGACATGCGGACCTTTTTAACTCCTATGCATCGCCAGAGCCTTTCGGGATCCAGCCTCAGAGAAAGACTCAACCGACAGGTAGCAGACTACCTAGCATTAACTGCGGATCTTGAGGAGCGATGGACCCCCTGACTACTGGGTGTTCAGGCTTGACCTGTGGCCTGAGCTATCCCAATTTGCAATTGAACGTCTGACCTGCCCCGCTTCAAGTGTCCTGTCCGAAAGGACCTTCAGTGCAGCAGGAGGTTTTGTCACTGAGAAGAGAAGTCGCCTAGGTCAAAAGAGTCTTGACTATCTCACCTTTATTAAAATGAATGAGGGATGGATCCCGAAGGGACTGACATTGGGCGATACATTTGAGTAAAAAAGGCCTGATGATGAGATGAGCTGCCTTGGGCTACAAATGGTACACACGCTGGCTTTTTTTTTTCTTATAATGCAGGATGACTTGCACGACTTATTCGCCAACAACTAGTGTTCAAGCCGCAAGGTTTAAGGGCACTTTAACTGTTTTACAAACATCAATTTTTCTGGCCGCTGCTACAGCAGTGGCTGCAACAATACCGAATTTTTCATGCATTTGTACATGCCTAATTTTTCTGGCCTCTGCTGCTGCACTGTGGCTACAAAACTCAAAGCAATAAAAACGCACATAACAGTGATTAAACTGTTAAGAATAGTACTACTTAACACACCCCTCATATCTGGTGGCACAGTAGATTGCACGCGCAGTGCCCCAAATTTGAAGGTGGAGGAACCCGACCAAGCATCTTTATCCGTCTCTTGGTTCCTCTAAATTATCTCCGGGTTCCATCTATGCCATACCTGTAGTCTATTGTGCAAAAGTATGGCATATGTGGTGTTTCATGCTGTTGTGCCTGTTGAGGGTCGTGGGCCATCTTATAAAAAGGCTGAAGGAGAACTACCTGTACTGGGTGTCCAAGCACGTTTTTTGTCCAATATACCCTGTTCCTCTAAATTATCTCCGGGTTCCTCAAATCAATGCCATACCTGTACTCGAATGTGCAAAAGGGTAGCATATGTGGTGTTTCATGCTGCTGTTTCTGTTGAGGGTCCGGGACCCTCGTCTAAAAAGGCTGAAGGAGAACAAAGTGTACTGGTTGTCCAAGCTTCTTTTTCCATCTCCCAGTTCCTAAAAATTATCTCCGGGTTTCTAAAATGGATGCCATACTTGTACTCTATTGTGCAAAAGGGTGGCATATGTGTTGTTTCCTGCTGTTTCTGTTGAGGGTCCTGGACCCTCTTATAAAAAGGCTGAAGGAGAACGACCTGTACTGTACTGGGTGTCCAAGCATGTTTTTTTTGTTCAATTTCCCGGTTCCTATAAATTGTCTCCGGGTTTCTAAAATCAATGCCGTACCTGTTCTCTATTTTTCAAAAGGATGGCATATGTCCTGTTTATAGCAAAGTTTGTATAACGCTACCAAGTGGATGAAATACTTTTAAAGCATCGGAATGGTGTATACCAGGATACATATAATAGAGCACAGGTGAGATTAGTGCAGTTTAGCAATATATAACAAACACTTGACACGGCGGTCTCGTCAAATACTTAACCCGCACACCCGCATTTACCTTAGCCCTTCTTTACCTTTCCGTGAAGGCGGAAGTCTTCTACTTCTCTCGGCTAGGCTCACCTCTGTGTAGACGAAAGGGTAGCCACGCTATAGAGCGCGACCATCACTCTCTCTCCAACTCCGGTTCAGCTGCTAGCGTGTGCAGGACTTACCGATCGGACGTGACGTCAGCAATTCCTCCACATTCTCACCGGTCTGTATCCAATCAATGCCTCTGAATAGGCCAATGCTCCTCTATGTGCCGATGTGGTCTGGGACTTAATGAAGAGAGTTCCTCTACTCCCAGAAAAAGTATCAAGAAAAAATGTGGCAAAGTCCCAGTTGTAGATAAATAAAAACAGAATTTTATTGGAATAGGGTTAAAACATGAAAAAATATTGTTGTAAAAGCATAGAAAGGTCTAACGCGTTTCGGCTAGCTCTTGCCGTAATCATAGACCATGTCTAATGTATGTTTTACAGATGCTTAAATAGATATCGAATTACATGTTAACCCAAATCAGCTGAATACTCAACCCTATCTAGCAATGTGGAAAACTGCTATCTATGGTGAACTGCTCACAATATCTAAGATACAATCTCTCTTTATCTAATCTATTAACTCCGCATATGTCAGTGAATATGTTACATATAGGTATAAATATATTTAACTCTCATATAATCAACAACGTTTACATTTTATGAGGATATATAATAAAGTATTAGACCTTAATGTGTTATACATATAGTTAATCAGATGAACATTGTATTGTATCATAATTTATTAATATTCTTTTTAAAGTAAATGCACTTTAGTAAATTTAGTCTTGAAAAATGGGCTTAAAGATGAAAGAACCTATGTCATTATAGATATATGTATATAAGAAAAAGGAGAGAGAAAAACACAACCCCCAATATGCGCTCTCTCATCTCTCCATAGGGAAAGCTTTTGACAGTATTTAGGGGTATTGAAACTTGGATATAAGTTGATTTATTTAAAACTTAACATACATATTCACCTATATGGACTTTTAAAAGGTTCATAATTTGTTATGTATAATTGATACACTGTTTTTTATTTATATTTTTTGTGTATACTAGAGGTTTAGGCCAAACAGAACATGGGCAGTAATCAGTGACACAGGAAACCATATAGCATATGCAGATATGTAGGTATACAAACTGGATACTTATAGTGAACTTTCTTATTCAAACTAAATTTATATACACCAATAACTTTTATAGATCTAGATGAATGTACACACTTCATAAAGCTTTTTATCATATAGTTTAGATAACTATTCCCAAAAGTTAACCAAATCGAATTCTGAATTAAAACCATTTGGAATTTGGGTTTTTAGTCTAAAGATCCAATAGACTTCCTGTCTACCTAATGTTTGCGACCTATCTCCTCCTCTAGGTGGAGTTTTAATTGCTTTCTATTACATTCCAACTAAAGGAATGGACTGACTGGTTGTGAACCTCAATAAAATGTCGACTTAACTCAGAACAAGGGATTTTATTTCTAATGTCTCCCAGATGTTCTCTAATACGTGTCCTTATATCACGTGTAGTGAGTCCTACGTATTGACCCTTGCATGAGTTACATTCTGCCAAATATATCACATAATTTGAGCTACAATTGTGACAGCCATGTATCTGAAAGGTTTCTCCTGTTGTATAGGATCTAAATGTGCTAGTGACATTATGGTAGTCGCATGCTTTAAAACGGGCGCTACCACATCTATAGCTGCCATTATGTCTTAGCCATGAACTTTCATTAGTTTGTATCTGTGTATTCTTTAGAACACTAGGTGAGAGTGAATTAGCAAGTGTATCATTTTTCTTGTAGACAAATTTACATCCGTCACCAATTACTTCTTTTAGTATTTCATCCCCGTATAAAATTGGGAGATATTTCTTTACGATATTACATATATCATTGTATTGATTCGAATACTTGGTGACAAATGCAGGTCTATTATCTATTTTGTCCTTCCTTTTAGGGGATAGTAAATCCTCTCTGTTATATCGGTCAACTTCTTTTTTAATCTTTATAACCTCATTTTTAGAGTAACCTCTAGCTATTAGTCTATGAGCCAACTCTTCACTTTCTTTAATGTAATCATTATTAAGTGAACAATTACGTTTCACTCTCATCATCTGTCCTTTAATAATGCCTTTAAAGACATGTTTTGGATGTCCGCTGGTAGCATAGAGCAGTGCATTACCTGCTATGGGTTTACGGTAGAGTGCTGTGTTTACAGAGTTGGATTTAGAATTCCCATATAGTGTAATGTCTAAGAAATTTATCTCTGTTTTGTTCCATTCTTTAGTGAAGCTTAATCCCATTTTATTATTATTTAGATGTTGAATGAATTTTTTCAGCTATTATTAGGTCATCAATGAACCTATTATATTGAATTATATGTTTGCGGAAGGGATTTGTATCTCCATAAATATAGATTTCTTCGAACCAACCCATCACGAGATTTGCGTATGAGGGCGCAAATTTCGCCCCCATCGCCGTCCCTTGTTTTTGTATGAAATGGTCATTTCCAAAAATAAAACTATTATGTTCAAGCAGAAACCTAATAATTTTAAGTACATAGTTTTTAAAAACTACATTTAAATTACCATCTTTGTCTAGATAGAACTCTATGGCTAGTAAGCCTATAGAGTGTGGTATTGAGGAATATAACGATGTGGCATCTACTGTAAGCCAGCTATAATTTTCCTTCCAAGTATAATTCTTTTTAGACTAAAAACCCAAATTCCAAATGGTTTTAATTCAGAATTCGATTTGGTTAACTTTTGGGAATAGTTATCTAAACTATATGATAAAAAGCTTTATGAAGTGTGTACATTCATCTAGATCTATATAAGTTATTGGTGTATATAAATTTAGTTTGAATAAGAAAGTTCACTATAAGTATCCAGTTTGTATACCTACATATCTGCATATGCTATATGGTTTCCTGTGTCACTGATTACTGCCCATGTTCTGTTTGGCCTAAACCTCTAGTATACACAAAAAATATAAATAAAAAACAGTGTATCAATTATACATAACAAATTATGAACCTTTTAAAAGTCCATATAGGTGAATATGTATGTTAAGATTTAAATAAATCAATTTATATCCAAGTTTCAATACCCCTAAATACTGTCAAAAGCTTTCCCTATGGAGAGATGAGAGAGCGCATATTGGGGGTTGTGTTTTTCTCTCTCCTTTTTCTTATATACATATATCTATAATGACATAGGTTCTTTCATCTTTAAGCCCATTTTTCGAGACTAAATTTACTAAAGTGCATTTACTTTAAAAAGAATATTAATAAATTATGATACAATACAATGTTCATCTGATTAACTATATGTATAACACATTAAGGTCTAATACTTTATTATATATCCTCATAAAATGTAAACGTTGTTGATTATATGAGAGTTAAATATATTTATGTATACCTATATGTAACATATTCACTGACATATATGCGGAGTTAATAGATTAGATAAAGAGAGATTGTATCTTAGATATTGTGAGCAGTTCACCATAGATAGCAGTTTTCCACATTGCTAGATAGGGTTGAGTATTCAGCTGATTTGGGTTAACATGTAATTCGATACCTATTTAAGCCTCTGTAAAACATACATTAGACATGGTCTATGATTACAGCAAGAGCTAGCCGAAACGCGTTAGACCTTTCTATGCTTTTACAACAATATTTTTTCATGTTTTAACCCTATTCCAATAAAATTCTGTTTTTATTTATCTACAACTGGGACTTTGCCACATTTTTTCTTGATACTTTTTCTGGGAGTAGAGGAACTCTCTTCATTAAGTCCCAGACCACATCGGCACATAGAGGAGCATTGGCCTATTCAGAGGCATTGATTGGATACAGACCGGTGAGAATGTGGAGGAATTGCTGACGTCACGTCCGATCGGTAAGTCCCGCACACGCTAGCAGCTGAACCGGAGTTGGAGAGAGAGTGATGGTCGTGCTCTATAGCGTGGCTACCCTTTCGTTTACACAGAGGTGAGCCTAGCCGAGAGAAGTAGAAGACTTCCGCCTTCACGGAAAGGTAAAGAAGGGCTAAGGTAAATGCGGGTGTGCGGGTGAAGTATTTGACGAGACCGCCGTGTCAAGTGTTTGTTATATATTGCTGAACTGCACTAATCTCACCTGTGCTCTATTATATGTATCCTGGTATACACCATTCCGATGCTTAAAAAGTATTTCATCCACTTGGTAGCGTTATACAAACTTTGCTATAATTTTTGAATTTTTCCTCATTTAACGCTCAATGTGGATATTACTTTAAGGCCACATATCAGTAATTGAATTGTGTATGTGCACTTTTCCTGATAAAATATATGCTCAGCCGATTGTAGATAAAGTTAAAGATAAAAGAAAGTTACATTATCTACGTATATATACTTTCTACCTAACAGCCTTTATACAAAACCCATACTGGCTTTAAAATGGAGTTAGCTGCTGATAAACAATATTATTCTTTATGCACTGATGATGACTGGGATTTGGATGATATAGAATTGGAAGATCTATCTAAAGTTTGCATTAAAAATGCTGGACTGGGTGATTTGTTTTCTATGTTTGAAGATTATAAATTAAAAGAGCTTAGACTCCGTATGGACAATTGGACATTCACTAAATACATTGCTAAAGGAATGATACCCCGTGGGTTAATATTACAAAAAGTTCCCCACATTTGAGAAAGATGACCAGGACTTCATCAGAGTGGAATGACATTCTAACGGAGTGCTCCATTAGACTGATGGGACTTTTAATCAAACATAAGACTGCTTTAATATCTAAATATAAAGAAGAAATTTGTGTATTACAAAAGGAACTTAGTAAATTCAGACATGATGATAAATATGTAAAGTTTGATACCATACTACAAGAGACAATTGAAGCTACCAAACGCAATATAATGAACACCAAATATATAAAATATCAAAGAGATAGTAAGGATTATGCTAACAAAACAGTCTATGTGTGGCGAAGGAAGTTTAGAAGGGCTATACAGACTAACCTAAAAAACTCCATACAGACACAAGACAAAAGTATTAGTCACATAAAGGAAGATATAACTAGTGAGGGCACACTAACACACAAGAAAAATAGACGTTGGAGGAAAAAAGTAAGATTTAATACAGACAACTGCAATTTCACCGATGAAGAGGGTTCTGCCTCAGGGACAGACTTTTCAAATTCAGAGGGTAGTTCAGCATCCGATTGGGATAATACACCAATTGAGTTAAGCACTAATCTAGAAGTAACAACAGATAATAAATACTCATTTAAATGAAAATATCCAAGCAGGGGGCACAACATTGTGTACCAATGAACAAGGAGCAAAACCAAAAGATAAAAGATCCACAGAGGTTTTTCGGGAGGACTCAGGCATACCCAAAGGAGGGGGAACACTGACAACACAAATAAAACAAGATTTAGTGGAGAAGAAAAAACAGGAAAGGTACCCCACAAGAGAAAACAAAAACAAAAGCAATCGGAAATATGTCTAAACACAGTAATTAATATATCTAGTTATGGTCTGAGTGAGACTGAATGTAAAGTCCTTAGTTATGGACTTAATTTTTGTCCATCTAGGGATTTTATTCTCTTTCAGACTATTTTGGATACTAATAAATTTGTTAGATCGCTTACACTAAAGAAACATTTTCTTAAAGAAAATAAAGAAAATAATGTTACAGAACTAAAGACTATGACCGAGAATGACATTACAATAAGTGACAGGACAAATGATTTAACTTTTCAGGACCTTTGCACACGCAATGATCTAGAACAGTTAATATCTGAAGGGAATCTAACCTCAATAGAGGAGGAAAGTAAGGATAAACATGTGGGTTTTAAATGTAAATCCAATTTTTATCCTTTGCAGTCCAGAGGTAAACCTCTTGAATTATTCCAGAAAAGAGTTGTGGAGGATCTGACTACTTTACATCAGCAAAAAACAGGGAAAGCAAATAATATAAACAACTTAACAAAAAAGAAAGAGAAGCATTGGTAGCCCTAGAGAAAAATGAAAGTATCGTGATAAAACGGGCTGACAAAGGCAGCAGCATAGTGGTTTGTGATAAAACCTGGTATATAGCTGAAGCTTACAGACAGTTGGATGACACCAATGTCTATGAGAAAGTTAGTCATAATCCTCGTATAGATTTTCAGAGACGTCTGTTTAAGATTTTGAGTGAAGGTAGAAGAAATGGTTTTATAGATCAATCCACATTTGAATATTTATATGTTGAACATCCTAGGACTGCTGCGTTTTATCATCTACCAAAAACTCATAAAGGGCTTGAAAATATCAAAGGGAGACCAATTGTGTCGGGCAATGGCTCCCTGCTTGAACATTTGTCCGAATGGGTCGATGATATACTGCAGCCATACGTCCTTAAATTAAACAGTTATGTAAAAGACACTACCCATATACTCAACATTTTTAAGAATTATACTTGGAAGGAAAATTATAGCTGGCTTACAGTAGATGCCACATCGTTATATTCCTCAATACCACACTCTATAGGCTTACTAGCCATAGAGTTCTATCTAGACAAAGATGGTAATTTAAATGTAGTTTTTAAAAACTATGTACTTAAAATTATTAGGTTTCTGCTTGAACATAATAGTTTTATTTTTGGAAATGACCATTTCATACAAAAACAAGGGACGGCGATGGGGGCGAAATTTGCGCCCTCATACGCAAATCTCGTGATGGGTTGGTTCGAAGAAATCTATATTTATGGAGATACAAATCCCTTCCGCAAACATATAATTCAATATAATAGGTTCATTGATGACCTAATAATAGCTGAAAAAATTCATTCAACATCTAAATAATAATAAAATGGGATTAAGCTTCACTAAAGAATGGAACAAAACAGAGATAAATTTCTTAGACATTACACTATATGGGAATTCTAAATCCAACTCTGTAAACACAGCACTCTACCGTAAACCCATAGCAGGTAATGCACTGCTCTATGCTACCAGCGGACATCCAAAACATGTCTTTAAAGGCATTATTAAAGGACAGATGATGAGAGTGAAACGTAATTGTTCACTTAATAATGATTACATTAAAGAAAGTGAAGAGTTGGCTCATAGACTAATAGCTAGAGGTTACTCTAAAAATGAGGTTATAAAGATTAAAAAAGAAGTTGACCGATATAACAGAGAGGATTTACTATCCCCTAAAAGGAAGGACAAAATAGATAATAGACCTGCATTCGTCACCAAGTATTCGAATCAATACAATGATATATGTAATATCGTGAAGAAATATCTCCCAATTTTATACGGGGATGAAATACTAAAAGAAGTAATTGGTGACGGATGTAAATTTGTCTACAAGAAAAATGATACACTTGCTAATTCACTCTCACCTAGTGTTCTAAAGAATACACAGATACAAACTAATGAAAGTTCATGGCTAAGACATATTGGCAGCTATAGATGTGGTAGCGCCCACTGTAAAGCATGCGACTACCATAATGTCACTAGCACATTTAGATCCTATACAACAGGAGAAACATTTCAGATACATGGCTGTCACAATTGTAGCTCAAATTATGTGATATATTTGGCAGAATGTAACTCATGCAAGGGTCAATACGTAGGACTCACTACAAGTGATATAAGGACACGTATTAGAGAACATCTGGGAGACATTAGAAATAAAATCCCTTGTTCTGAGTTAAGTCGACATTTTATTGAGGTTCACAACCAGTCAGTCCATTCCTTTAGTTGGAATGTAATAGAAGCAATTAAAACTCCACCTAGAGGAGGAGATAGGTCGCAAACATTAGGTAGACAGGAAGTCTATTGGATCTTTAGACTAAAAACCCAAATTCCAAATGGTTTTAATTCAGAATTCGATTTGGTTAACTTTTGGGAATAGTTATCTAAACTATATGATAAAAAGCTTTATGAAGTGTGTACATTCATCTAGATCTATAAAAGTTATTGGTGTATATAAATTTAGTTTGAATAAGAAAGTTCACTATAAGTATCCAGTTTGTATACCTACATATCTGCATATGCTATATGGTTTCCTGTGTCACTGATTACTGCCCATGTTCTGTTTGGCCTAAACCTCTAGTATACACAAAAAATATAAATAAAAAACAGTGTATCAATTATACATAACAAATTATGAACCTTTTAAAAGTCCATATAGGTGAATATGTATGTTAAGATTTAAATAAATCAACTTATATCCAAGTTTCAATACCCCTAAATACTGTCAAAAGCTTTCCCTATGGAGGGATGAGAGAGCGCATATTGGGGGTTGTGTTTTTCTCTCTCCTTTTTCTTATATACATATATCTATAATGACATAGGTTCTTTCATCTTTAAGCCCATTTTTCGAGACTAAATTTACTAAAGTGCATTTACTTTAAAAAGAATATTAATAAATTATGATACAATACAATGTTCATCTGATTAACTATATGTATAACACATTAAGGTCTAATACTTTATTATATATCCTCATAAAATGTAAACGTTGTTGATTATATGAGAGTTAAATATATTTATGTATACCTATATGTAACATATTCACTGACATATGCGGAGTTAATAGATTAGATAAAGAGAGATTGTATCTTAGATATTGTGAGCAGTTCACCATAGATAGCAGTTTTCCACATTGCTAGATAGGGTTGAGTATTCAGCTGATTTGGGTTAACATGTAATTCGATACCTATTTAAGCCTCTGTAAAACATACATTAGACATGGTCTATGATTACGGCAAGAGCTAGCCGAAACGCGTTAGACCTTTCTATGCTTTTACAACAATATTTTTTCATGTTTTAACCCTATTCCAATAAAATTCTGTTTTTATTTATCTACAACTGGGACTTTGCCACATTTTTTCTTGATATGTCCTGTTTCCTGCTGTTGTTTCTGTTGAGGGTCCTGGACCCTCTTATAAAAAGGCTGAAGGAGAACGAATTGTAGTGGGTGTCCAATCAGTTTTTGTATTCAATTACCTGGTTCCTAAAAATTATCTCCTGGTTTCTAAAGTCAATGCCGTACCTGTACTCTATTGTTCTAAAGGATGCCATATGTCCTTTTTCCTGCTGTTGTTTCTGTTGAGGGTCCTGGACCCTCTTATAAAAAGGCTGAAGGAGAATGAATTATACTGGCTATCCAATCATTTTTTGTGTTCAATTTCCCGGTTCCTAAAAATTAACTCTGGGTTTCTAAAATCAATGCTGTACATGTACTCTATTGTTCTAAAGGATGCCATATGTCCTGTTTGCTGCTGTTTATGTTGAGGGTCCTGGACCCTCTTATAAAAAGGCTGAAGGAGAATGAATTATACTGGCTATCCAATCATTTTTTGTGTTCAATTTCCCGGTTCCTAAAAATTAACTCCGGGTTTCTAAAATCAATGCTGTACCTGTACTCTATTGTTCTAAAGGATGCCATATGTCCTGTTTGCTGCTGTTTCTGTTGAGGGTCCTGGACCCTCTTATAAAAAGGCTGAAGGAGAATGAATTATACTGGCTATCCAATCATTTTTTGTGTTCAATTTCCCGGTTCCTAAAAATTAACTCCGGGTTTCTAAAATCAATGCTGTACCTGTACTCTATTGTTCTAAAGGATGCCATATGTCCTGTTTGCTGCTGTTTCTGTTGAGGGTCCTGGACCCTCTTATAAAAAGGCTGAAGGAGAGCGAATTGTAGTGGGTGTCCAATCAGTTTTTTATTCAATTTCCCGGTTCCTAAAAATTATCTCTGGGTTTCTAAAATCAATGCCGTACCTGTACTCTATTGTTCTAAAGGATGCCATATGTCCTCTTTCCTGCTGTTGTTTCTGTTGAGGGTCCTGGACCCTCTTATAAAAAGGCTGAAGGAGAACGAATTATACTGGCTGTCCAATCATTTTTGGTGTTCAATTTCCCGGTTCCTAAACATTATCTCTGGATTTCTAAAATCAATTCCGTACCTGTACTCTATTGATTTAAACGATGCCATATGTCCTCTTTCCTGCTGTTGTTCTGTTGATGGTCCTGGTGGACCCTCTTATAAAAAGGCAGAAGGAGAACGACCTGTACTGTACTGGGTGTGCAAGCATGGTTTTTAGTTCAATTTCACAGTTCATAAAAATTATCTCCGTGTTCCTAAAATCAATGCCATACCTGTACTCTATTGTGCAAAAGGATGGTATATGTGGTGTTTCATGCTGTTGTGGGTCATGGGCCATCGTATAAAACGGCTGAAGGAGAACGACCTGTACTGCCTTGCTGCTCCTTTTAGGCAGGCCAGCTCTATGCATACATGCCCACAGACTCTGTAACGGATGCCTCTTTTAGGGAGAGGTGCAGCCATAATGCAGGGTCAGAACCTCTGCCTGCAACTGGTATACTCGATTGTGCAAAAGGAAGTAACCTTACCATGTTTCCCTGACCGCACGTCTTGTTGTTATATTTTGGTGAGGGTAATCATGATGGCCATGTAGACCACCCACGAGAGGCCTGGAAGTAACAGGGATGAAAGTGCTAAAAATAGTACTACTTTACACAACCGAGTAATCCATGGGTCTTAGTCCAAGACCGCATGTCTTTTTTTTGGGTTTGGTGCGGCTAATCATGCAGGCCATATAGACCTCCCACCATTAGGTGTTGTATCAGGTATTAAACTAATAAGAACAGTACTACCAAAATACAGCCAATTAACAGGCTTTCAAGAGCCAAGGTTTTATTGTTGTACTTTGTTAGGATAATCATGATGGCCATGTAGACCACCCCCAAGAGGCCTGCAAGTAACAGGGATGAAAGTGCTAAGAATAGTACTACTTTAAATAACCAAGTTAGCCATGGGTCTTAATCCAAGACCGCATGTCTTTTTTTTTGGTTTGGTGTGTCTAATCATGCAGGCCATATACAGGGAGTGCAGAATTATTAGGCAAGTTGTATTTTTGAGGATTAATTTTATTATTGAACAACAACCATGTTCTCTATGAACCCAAAAAACTCATTAATATCAAAGCTGAATAGTTTTGGAAGTAGTTTTTAGTTTGTTTTTAGTTATAGCTATTTTAGGGGGATATCTGTGTGTGCAGGTGACTATTACTGTGCATAATTATTAGGCAACTTAACAAAAAACAAATATATACCCATTTCAATTATTTATTTTTACCAGTGAAACCAATATAACATCTCAACATTCACAAATATACATTTCTGACATTGAAAAACAAAACAAAAACAAATCAGTGACCAATATAGCCACCTTTCTTTGCAAGGACACTCAAAAGCCTGCCATCCATGGATTCTGTCAGTGTTTTGATCTGTTCACCATCAACATTGCATGCAGCAGCAACCACAGCCTCCCAGACACTGTTCAGAGAGGTGTACTGTTTTCCCTCCTTGTAAATCTCACATTTGATGATGGACCACAGGTTCTCAATGGGGTTCAGATCAGGTGAACAAGGAGGCCATGTCATTAGATTTTCTTCTTTTATACCCTTTCTTGCCAGCCACGCTGTGGAGTACTTGGACGCGTGTGATGGAGCATTGTCCTGCATGAAAATCCTGTTTTTCTTGAAAGATGCAGACTTCTTCCTGTACCACTGCTTGAAGAAGGTGTCTTCCAGAAACTGGCAGTAGGACTGGGAGTTGAGCTTGACTCCATCCTCAACCCGAAAAGGCCCCACAAGCTCATCTTTGATGATACCAGCCCAAACCAGTACTCCACCTCCACCTTGCTGGCGTCTGAGTCGGACTGGAGCTCTCTGCCCTTTACCAATCCAGCCACGGGCCCATCCATCTGGCCCATCAAGACTCACTCTCATTTCATCAGTCCACAAAACCTTAGAAAAATCAGTCTTGAGATATTTCTTGGCCCAGTCTTGACGTTTCAGCTTGTGTGTCTTGTTCAGTGGTGGTCGTCTTTCAGCCTTTCTTACCTTGGCCATGTCTCTGAGTATTGCACACCTTGTGCTTTTGGGCACTCCAGGGATGTTGCAGCTCTGAAATATGGCCAAACTGGTGGCAAGTGGCATCTTGGCAGCTGCACGCTTGACTTTTCTCAGTTCATGGGCAGTTATTTTGCGCCTTGGTTTTTCCACACGCTTCTTGCGACCCTGTTGACTATTTTGAATGAAACGCTTGATTGTTCGATGATCACGCTTCAGAAGCTTTGCAATTTTAAGAGTGCTGCATCCCTCTGCAAGATATCTCACTATTTTTGACTTTTCTGAGCCTGTCAAGTCCTTCTTTTGACCCATTTTGCCAAAGGAAAGGAAGTTGCCTAATAATTATGCACACCTGATATAGGGTGTTGATGTCATTAGACCACACCCCTTCTCATTACAGAGATGCACATCACCTAATATGCTTAATTGGTAGTAGGCTTTCGAGCCTATACAGCTTGGAGTAAGACAACATGCATAAAGAGGATGATGTGGTCAAAATACTCATTTGCCTAATAATTCTGCACTCCCTGTAGACCTCCCACCATTAGGTGTTGTAACAGGTATTAAACTAATAAGAACAGTACTACTTAACACAACCTAGTTACCATGGGTCCCAGACCGCATGTCTTGTTATTATATTTTGTAAGGGTAATCATGCAGGCCATATAGACCTCCCCCGATAGGGTGAGTAACAGATATTAAAATGCTAAGAACAGTACTACTTAACACAATCTTACCATGGGTCCCAGAGCATATGTCTTATTATATATTGTTAGGGTAATCATGCAGGCCATATAGACCTCCCCCGATAGGGGGAGTTACAGTGATTAAAATGCTAAGAACAGTACTACTTAACACAACCTTACCATGGGTCCCAGACCCAGAGCAGATGTCTTATTATTATATTTTGTAAGGGTAATCATGCAGGCCGCATAGACCTCCCCCGATAGGGGGAGTTACAGTGATTAAAGTGCTAAGAATAGTACTACTTAAAACACAACCTAGTTACCATGGGTCCCAGACCGCATGTCTTATTATATTTTGTCAGGGTAATCAGGCAGGCCATATAGACCTCCCCCGATAGGGGGGGTAACAGGGATTAAAGTGCTAAGAAAAGTACTAATTAACACAAACTAGTAACTTACCATGGGTCCCACACCGCGTGTCTTGTTGTTATATTTTGTAAGGGTAATCATGCAGGCCGCATAGACCTCCCCCGATAGGGGGAGTTACAGTGATTAAAGTGCTAAAAATAGTACTACTTAAAACACAACCTAGTTACCATGGGTCCCAGACCGCATGTTTAATTATTATACTTTGTCAGGGTAATTATATATCTAACAAATCTATCTATTTCTCTTCTATCAATTCTATCTAACTATCAATCTATGTATATCTATCTATCTATCTTCTGTCCGGACTGTTTTGAGACAGCCACTTGTGTTTTGGACAAATTTGAAGTAGGAGGACAGACCAATCACAGGGATTAAACTAGGAAGAATATTAATACTTAAGAAAACCTAGTTATACCAGAACCACCATGGGTCCCAGACCGCATGTTTGGTTGTTAAACTTTGTCAGGGTAATCATGCAGGCCATATAGACCTCCCCCGATAGGGGGAGTAACAGGGATTAAAGTGCTTAGAAAAGTACTATTTAACACAACCTAGTTAACATTAACAGTGGTTCCCAGACCGCATGTCTTGTTATTAGATTTTGCCAGGATAATCAGCCAGGCCATATAGACCGCCCCCGATAGGGGGAGTAACAGGGATTAAAGTGCTAAGAATAGTAAAAATTAACACAACCTAGTTAACAGTGGTTCCCAGACTGCATGTCTTGTTATATTTTGCCAGGATAATCAGGCACGCTATATAGACCTCCCCCGATAGGGGGAGTAACAGGGATGAAAGTGCTAAGAATAGTACTACTTAACACAACCTAGTTACCATGGGTCCATGACCGCATGTTTTGTTATTATACTTTGTCAGGGTAATCATGCAGGCCATATAGACCTCCCTTGATAGGGGGAGTAACAGGGATTACAGTTCTAACAATAGTACTACTTAACACAACCTAGTTACCATGGGTCCCACACCGCATGTTTTGTTGTTATACTTTGTCAGGGTAATCATGCAGGCCATATAGAACTCCACCGAAAGGGGGAGTAAGAGGGATTAAACTGCTAAGAAAAGTTTTACTTAACACAACCTAGTTACAATGGGTCCCAGACCGTGTGTCTTGTTGTTATACTTTGTCATGGTAATCATGCAGGCCATATAGACCTCCACCGATAGGAGGAGTCACAGGGATGAAAGTGCTAAGAATAGTACTACTTTACACATCCTAGTTACCATGGGTCCCAGACCGCATGTTTAATTATTATACTTTGTCAGGGTAATTATATATCTAACAAATCTATCTATTTTTCTTCTATTGATTCTATCTATCAATCTATGTATATCTATCTATCCTATCTATCTATCTCGTGTCCGGACTGTTTTGAGACAGCCACTTGTGTTTTTGACAAATTTGAAGTAAGAGGACAGACCAATCATCTTCTTCCATCTCCCGGTTCCAAAAATGCAGGCCATATAGACCTCCCCCGATAGGGGGAGTAACAGGTTGTAGTAAACTGCTAAGAATAGTACTACTTAACACACCACGGGTCACAGACCGCATGTCTTATTGTTATACTCTGTCAGGGAAATTATATATATTTCAAATCTATATATTTATCTATCAAATCGATCTAACTATCAAACGTATCTATGAAATGTATATTGCATCTATTGATCGATGTAATTCGTATCTATAGAATGTATATTACATATTTTGGTTGATGTAATTCGTATCTATCAAATTTATATTGCATCTTTGGATCGATAACATTCGTATCTATCAAATGGATATTGGATCTATTGATCTATGTAATTTGTATCGATCATATGTATATTGCATCGATTGAGCTATGTAATCTATGTATCTATCTATCCAATCTATCTATCTCGTGGTTGTGCAAATGGACTGTTTGCGGTTGTTTGCTGTACGTTACACTTGGAGTTTGGTCTGTCACTGTGAAGCGGCTGTAACCCTTACACTACCTGATAGATATGACATAACTGATGTTTAAAAGCACGTTATTGCAAACAATTTAGGAATGTTAGGTGATTTAGGCCCTTTATGGGTTAAAAGCAGACTCTGCATCAACTATGTAATTTTCCATGGGAGTTTTGACATGGATCCCCCTCCAGCATGCCACAGTCCAGGTGTTAGTCCCCTTGAAACAACTTTTCCATCACTATTGTGGCCAGAAAGAGTCCTTGTAGATTTTAAAGTTCGCCTGCCTATTGAAGTCAATGGTGGTTCGCGCGGTTCGCGAACAATACCGGAAGTTCGAGTCCGCCATTCGCAAACCGAAATTTTTAAGTTCGCAACATCACTATTTAGCTGTGATGACGAGCAACCTCGACCTGAAAGCTCTAACCAATCTCTTCCTTTGCAGCATTCTCTTAACCTTATTTCCACAGATGCAGTACACAGGAACCCAATGAGTCCTTTTATAGAGGACATGAATGGTGAGCAAGAAAATTCTCCTGCATCAGGTAATGTGGCAGATTCAGGTAACACGTGGCGAAGCCCAAAATTGTGTAATCATGCCAATTTTGTGTGTGAAATGGTAGAAACTGCAGGGAGATATTATGTATTAGCTGAGCTCCAGGATTCAGTCTCCAACCCTTTAATGGGATTAATTGATTCTGGGTCTCTGGTAACTATTTTATCCCACAGGTACTACACATAGCTAAATGTGCTAACACCCCACAAACCTAAAATAAAAGAATTTGATGGTTCACTAATAGGTGTTGGGGGTGACTCTCTAAAAGTCTACGGTACGGCATGGTTTTAAAACTAAGGCTGGGGAACAGGGTTATAAGACACCCTGTCATAGTGGATCTGCCAACTGATCATTTAATTATTGGTAGTTATCTCCTGAAGTGATTAAGCACCATAATTGATTGCATAAATAATGTAATTTGGTCACAAGTAAAAAGGCCTATTAATTATGAGCAATCCAATATATCTCACACCCGACATGACTGTCACATGGTGAAAGAGAAGCCAGATGCTGTGGAGATTCATTTCAGGAATGACTCTATACCTGAAATCACTATCCTACTCCTTTAAGTGGTTCTGATGGTAATACTTTTAAAATTTCGCCTGGAAAGATAGCGAATATTTCCTTAGACGACGATGTATTAACCATATCTCTCCACAAGGGGGACCCTAAATCCCCTAAAGTGGGAGGCCACACTCAATACCTTGCAGGGATTGAGAGAGTTAAGGATTACCTATTTATCCCTATGCAAGTGCATGACCTTGGTAAAATCAAATATGCTAAATTGAACTTAAAACAGGAAGCTAGCTATATACGTGAAGGCTTATTAGCGCAAATCGCTGAACCTAAGGTGATTAAATATCTTTCTCCCCAAGACCACTGTGTCCACGGCCTGGATGACAGGTCTGAAAGCTATAATGTCACAGCTAAATGCTTATTATCTATCTCCATAGGTAATAAATCAACGAAGCACCTGTTTTTAAATATTCCCCATAATCAAATATACATTGGCAATGATCTCTTACATAGATATGCCATACAAATAGATTTGATTAACTCTTGCCTCTGGAGCAGGTTAAATGGGGACCCTGAAGTATTTCAGGATGAAAATACAGCCCTGAAGTCAAACCAGCAAATGCCATATGCTGTGAATAAGCAGGTGTCTAACAATGTTATAATTCCTGCTGGGGCTGATAAAATTCCTCTTACCCTTACAGGTAAAAAAAGAGGTCAGAAATTAAAAACTTCTGAAACACTAATTTGCCTCTCCCATAGAATGCTAAATCTGGGTATAACAATGACCCATACTCCTATTGTAAATATTGGAACTATTCCAATACATATCATGCATAACAGGATATAACCTTATCCAAGGGAACTACCATAGGATATGCGCTGGAATCAAGTTATTACACTTTGGATTCCAGAATATTATAATTGGGCTAATACCCGAAGGATATTTAACTGATGAACACTTAATAGAACAATCCTTTGCATCTATGCCAGAGGGACTATTTACAATTCAGTCTATTTATCCCTTCAGCTCAGAAGAAGGCATCTGTAAAATTGAAGAAGCCTCCCTGGTGTTTGATCAGCCGACCAAACAGCAAGAATACCCCAATACCCAGAGTCATGGGGGCAATATAAATTATAATCAAGGGGACCTCACCTCTAGGTTGGAAGAAGCCTATGAAATAGGACAGCCTGAAATCTTTCCAGGATTTCAGCAAATAGTCGAAGAGCAAATATCTTTAGCTAATGGCTGTTCCAGTGATGAACGCCGACAGCTATGAGAACTCCTGATGGAGTACAAGGATATTTTTGCTAGGGATTCTTATGACTGTGAGACTACAGACTTGCACATTGAAAGAATCCAAACAGATCCCAATGCAACACCTTTCTTTGTTAAACAATACAGACTTCCTTTAGCCTCATGATTCTCTTGCAGAAATCATAAGGAACTTGGAAGAAAGGGGTATTATCCAACAAGTGCACAGCTCTTATAATGATCCTATTCTAGGTGTTCTTAAGCCCAATGGACAATGGGGTTTGTGTGCTGACTTAAGACAGCTAAATAAACGAGTGTATATGTCTGGCTGGCCTGTGCCATATATTGACCAGTGCCTAGCACAGATGCAGTGTCCCATATAAATCTTTTTCCAACCTACTGGTAATATACCTTTAAGGAATTCCCTTTTCACTCTATAAAGGCTCCTCCCTCCTCCTCAATGTTTGGTAATTTGCTAATGCAGCAACTGATAGCTCTGTGTCAGTTGTTGTTGTTCCAGGTCTCTGAAAGCTGAAAGGATCTCTCATGCAAAAAAAGAGATTTTACTGTCTAACCTGTTTAACAATTGCTGGCTAGCAACAGTTCTATTCGGACTTAAACGCCTTGAGCTACTCTGCTTCTTAGGATTCCTCTCACTTTGGTTGGCTGATTACATTCAGCATACCTTTGGACATTTCTCAGCTGTGTGCAGCAACTCCCAGCATACCGGACATCCTCTCCTATTGCAGCTGAAGCTGCAGGCCTCCTAACTCAGCACGCTGGTTTCAGTTTCTGTTGACAATTCACCTCCCTGCTCAAACTTCATCTGCATTGTTTGGACTATAAAGCTAAAGTATCTTATGCTAAGATTTTCTTCCACAGTTACTTTGCTACAATATACTTACCTGCTTTGAATTCTGTATCGTTACCACTTTGATACCTTAATGTTTATATTAAGCCATAGATCATTTCCTTTTAACTGCAAATGCATATAGTTCCTGTTGTAGAACTTCCTCTATATTTAGTTTTACTTATCTTATTGAGGAATCTGTATACACTTTTCTATAAGTGCTTGGATGGATCCCCAATAAGTATAAAAATGCTACTTTTAACCTTTTCAGGTCCCAAGATTTGGCTTATGAGAGGTTAATTCCAGCCACACATATACTATATCTAAGTAATAACTGAATCTTACTGAATAGTCACCTTCTTAATGTAACTTGCAGGGAGAATTTCTGCTGAATCCAGAAAGACTAAACGGATAACGTGACACGCAGGGATCCAAAAAATTCACTGCCATTGATTGTGCACAGGGATATTGGACCATAAAAGTACATGAAGAGGACCAGTATAAGCTGGCATTCTTGTACCAAAAGGTCCAGTATGCATTCCAGAGACTCCCTTTGGATACATAAATTCAGGACATGAATTTGCAGTATTCATGCATAAGGATATGCCTGGTGCACTGGAAAGGGGGACCTTATCTTATGTTGATGACGTTTTAATCAAAAGCACAGACTTTGAAAAACACATCACAGAGCTTAAACACGTCCTCAGCCAACTTAAGGGCAGGTGTCAAATTATCCCTAAAAAAAAAAGCTTAATGGTGCTGCACTCGTGTAAACTTCTTAGGACATGAAGTTACTTCTGAAGGGTTAAATCCGCAGAAGAAAAAGGTGGAATCTTTAATAAATTCTAAGAACCCGACTAACTTAAAGGAATTGAGATCATTCCTGGGTATGATGAATTATTCTAGCACATGTATTGATAATTATGCAGAATTAGCTAAATCACTGCTACTTCTTCTAAAGAAGGATGTGAAATGGCACTGGAATGAAACTCAAGAGACAGCCATCAGAGAGCTGAAGAGAAAACTCACTCAAGCACCTTGCTTAGCGTACCCTGAAGGTGGTAAACCTTTCTTCTTAGAGACAGGTTACACAGATATAAGCATGAGTGCTGTTTTATACCAAAAGTATGATAATTTAAGCAAAGTTATTGCTTATGCGAGCAAAACTATCCCCAGTAGAAATAAAATTTAGCGATTGCAAAAAAGCCCTCTTATCCACTGTATGGGCTCTGCAAAATATCTGCAGCTATATACAAAGCGAGAAAATTATTGTAGAAATGGCCCACCAGCCTTGGCTATATCTGCAAAGTGAGAGAATAAGAGATGGGAACTTGTCTAATAGCCACATAACAGTGTGGACTCTTTCCTTACAAGGCTGGCCTTTAGAAATTCGCTACAGGCAGAACAAAAAATATCCAGTCGCACAAGGGCTTGCTGAGCTCCACGACTGTACTGCTAAGGATCCTGGGTAAGAATTATTAGAAGATGATTTCCTGGAGGAACAATTGCTTTCAATGTATAAGATATACAATGATGACCATTGTCAGACATTACCTTGGGTATATGTTGATGGATGTTCTTACCATGCCACTATTGAAAATTAGCGCAGATTAGTCACTGGCATTGGTATAACTTAGGCAAATGGATTCCCAAATATTTCTGTAGGTTTCAACATTGGACCAAGATCCAGTCAAGTGGCAGAACTTACTGCTGTCCTAAAAACCATTGAGATGACTATTGAACACGGTATTCATGAATTTGTGATCATAACTGACTCAAATTATGTGCGTGACAGTTTTGTTGAATACCTGCCAACTTGGAAAAGAAATGGCATGCAGAAAACTAACAACAAAACCAGTCAAACATGGCATGTTGTTCTGCGAGATTGATAATCTGGTGGTGTCCAATGATTTAACCATACACTGGAAAAACAAACAAGGAGCCATAACTGGAGAACTCCTTAATATCGACCACTTAATAGGTGCAATTCAGGTAGAAGCCATTTCCAGAAACCAGGCTAAACAACAGAGTGAGCCTAACCTGGTACAATGGAGTCAGGATTCTCCCAGTGAGGACCTGATCACTAGTCGAAAAGAAGACCCCATTGTAGGCATCTTCTATAAACACATAAGATCCTGAAAGCAACCCCATCTCAAAAGAGGATTGTATTGGCAAGGAAGATCTTAGAATCTTAATGAAATCCAGGTCACAATTCAAGTTACAGGATGGTTTGTTAGTTAATTTGAACCTCCAAAACTGGCATCCAGCAATGGGTGGTACCTCCCAAGTTCTGAGGTCTAATGCTTTAACATGCCCATGATGCTCCCACATCTGGTCATCGTGGTGCCAAACTCACTTATGAAATATTGCGTGCT